>NC_069500.1:1247115753-1247415753 GCF_027579735.1 Bombina bombina
TGGTCATTTTTGTTTGACTTCTTGATTGAGAGGTACACATCGCCACACATTTAGTATTGCTGATACACCATTGCATTGTTGATTCATTGCATTGCTTAAAGTGTGATCGTTACTGTTATACAATTGTTTTTAAATCTACTCTCATTGAACACATGGATCCATGTTTATCTTATTGTTCCATTTGATGTAGTTATTCTAATTTATGTATCTTTTGACGTTTTTACATTGTACTTTGGATTATTTGCCATTAAATTCATAACCTTTAAGCCACCTAGCCTTCTTGTATAGGCGCTCTGCACACCACCCACACTAGTTTATTGACTCAGGACGAGGGTGAGCACACCTTCTGAAAAACAATGTAATAGACATTTGTTTCATGCTTTCTATCTTTTCTGTTTGGCAAAGTTTTTTTGGCAATCGACTTTTTGCGTTTCTAGACACTTCATCCCAAGTTCTTGAACTGCTTCAGCCATCTTTGGAGGTGGGTGATCTGGTTACTCCTTTTCACCATCACTTGAACCTTTGGTGGAAGCATTGGAGATATTGGTTTTGTATAATGCATGTTTAGCAATCCCTTTGTCAGACTTTTCTTTTTAGGTGTTAAACCCTGGTTATCTAGGTCCACCCACCCCTCCAAGTTACTGCTATTTGTCAATGCCAGCAGAGACTTCCTCTTCTGTAAAAGCTATGAAACCATTTGAATCATTACAGTAATCTTCATCACTACCTCCTCCAGTGACTGATTTAAAAGCTACTTTGTTTCCAGCATTCCTCAAAGGGGGCGGGGTTAGAGCATTCATCTTGAAAGTAGAATTTATTCCCTGGTACTGTGGTTGTATTGTGGAGTGTTCTTGGGTAGATAGCTTACTTTGATGTATCCATATTTGCAGGCAAGTGTTTTGACAGAAAGATATTAAGGGCAGTTGTTAAGGAGGACTGCATTTGACTCCAGATGAAGCAGTGTCAACAAATGGCATAAATTGCTTATGAAACCATTCTTGAAATAAGTTAAGTTATCCAAGCAGTTTTGCTAATGTTGCAAAAAGGCTAGTGTGTTTATATTTTTGTGGTGAAAACAGCAGAGGGCCTTAGACTACCCAATGCAGAGTGGTTTAAGTTTGTGTGAACCATTTTTTGTTTGCACAAAAAAAAAAAAACAGCCTTTTGCTCATAAGTTTTGCAGGAAAGTATTTGTCTAAAGGCATTCTATAACAGAGTCCCATTTCATCTGCACTATAGATTTGTCTAGACAATATCTGTTGTCCTATATTAAGGTGTGTAATTTTTTTTAAAAACCATGAGAAGCAGCTGTGTCTGCTGAATTTCTCCCAATATGGCAATTTGCTGAATCATGCGTTGATGTTTAAAATGTCATAACCAACTATTGCTTGCATTGAAATCCCTTGTTCCATAAAGTTTTTTCCCACAGAGACTCTGCCTTATGCTATATAACAACCCTTGAAATTGGCAACCTTCTGCCCATTCCTGTGTAAATCATATGAAAACAGCCTTATCCAAAACAAATAATTGTCTTTGCGGTCCCTCACTATTGTTTAATTCCCTTAACTTGGACTCCTCTCTTATCCACTAAGTGCTAACTACCCTACAGTAAGATCAGGTAAAGCCTGTACAATGCATACAAATTATTTAAAAAAAAAAAAAAAAAAAAAAAAAAAGGATGCTTACCTGATAAATGTCTTTCTTTCCGGATATGGAGAGTCCACAACACTATTCCAATTACTAAAGGGAATAACATAATTTATGCTTACCTGATAAATTCCTTTCTTCTGTTGTGTGATCAGTCCACGGGTCATCATTACTTCTGGGATATAACTCCTCCCCAACAGGAAATGCAAGAGGATTCACCCAGCAGAGCTGCATATAGCTCCTCCCCTCTACGTCAGTCCCAGTCATTCGACCAAGAATCAACGAGAAAGGAGTAACCAAGGGTGAAGTGGTGACTGGAGTATAATTTAAAAAATATTTACCTGCCTTAAAACAGGGCGGGCCGTGGACTGATCACACAACAGAAGAAAGGAATTTATCAGGTAAGCATAAATTATGTTTTCTTCTGTTATGTGTGATCAGTCCACGGGTCATCATTACTTCTGGGATACCAATACCAAAGCAAAAGTACACGGATGACGGGAGGGATAGGCAGGCTCATTATACAGAAGGAACCACTGCCTGAAGAACCTTTCTCCCAAAAATAGCCTCCGAAGAAGCAAAAGTGTCAAATTTGTAAAATTTGGAAAAAGTATGAAGCGAAGACCAAGTTGCAGCCTTGCAAATCTGTTCAACAGAGGCCTCATTCTTAAAGGCCCAAGTGGAAGCCACAGCTCTAGTGGAGTGGGCTGTAATTCTTTCAGGAGGCTGCTGTCCAGCAGTCTCATAGGCTAAACGTATTATGCTACGAAGCCAAAAAGAGAGAGAGGTAGCAGAAGCTTTTTGACCTCTCCTCTGTCCAGAATAAACGACAAACAGGGAAGAAGTTTGGCGAAAATCTTTAGTTGCCTGCAAGTAGAACTTGAGGGCACGAACTACATCCAGATTGTGTAGAAGACGTTCCTTCTTTGAAGAAGGATTTGGACACAGGGATGGAACAACAATCTCTTGATTGATGTTCCTGTTAGTGACTACCTTAGGTAAGAACCCAGGTTTAGTACGCAGAACTACCTTGTCTGAGTGAAAAATCAGATAAGGGGAATCACAATGTAAGGCTGATAACTCAGAAACTCTTCGAGCCGAGGAAATAGCCATTAAAAACAGAACTTTCCAAGATAACAATTTTATATCAATGGAATGAAGGGGTTCAAACGGAACACCCTGTAAAACGTTAAGAACTAAGTTTAAACTCCATGGCGGAGCAACAGCTTTAAACACAGGCTTGATCCTAGCTAAAGCCTGACAAAAGGCCTGGACGTCTGGATTTTCTGACAGACGCCTGTGTAACAAGATGGACAGAGCTGAAATCTGTCCCTTTAATGAACTAGCTGATAAACCCTTTTCTAAGCCTTCTTGTAGAAAAGACAATATCCTAGCGATCCTAACCTTACTCCAGGAGTAACCTTTGGATTCGCACCAGTATAGGTATTTCCGCCATATTTTATGGTAAATCCTTCTGGTAACAGGCTTCCTAGCCTGAATCAGGGTATCAATAACCGACTCAGAAAAACCACGTTTTGATAAAATCAAGCGTTCAATTTCCAAGCAGTCAGCTTCAGAGAAGTTAGATTTTGATGTTTGAATGGACCCTGTATCAGAAGGTCCTGTCTTAGAGGTAGAGACCAAGGCGGACAGGATGACATGTCCACTAGATCTGCATACCAAGTCCTGCGTGGCCATGCAGGTGCTATTAGAATTACTGATGCTCTCTCCTGTTTGATTTTGGCAATCAATCGAGGAAGCAGCGGGAAGGGTGGAAACACATAAGCCATCCCGAAGTTCCAAGGTGCTGTCAAAGCATCTATCAGAACTGCTTCCGGATCCCTGGATCTGGACCCGTAGCGAGGAAGTTTGGCGTTCTGGCGAGACGCCATGAGATCTATCTCTGGTTTGCCCCAACGTCGAAGTATTTGGGCAAAGACCTCCGGATGAAGTTCCCACTCCCCCGGATGAAAAGTCTGGCGACTCAAGAAATCCGCCTCCCAGTTCTCCACTCCCGGGATGTGGATTGCTGACAGGTGGCAAGAGTGAGACTCTGCCCAGCGAATTATCTTTGATACTTCCATCATTGCTAGGGAGCTTCTTGTCCCTCCCTGATGGTTGATGTAAGCTACAGTCGTGATGTTGTCCGACTGAAACCTGATGAACCCCCGAGTTGTTAACTGGGGCCAAGCCAGAAGGGCATTGAGAACCGCTCTCAATTCCAGAATGTTTATTGGCAGGAGACTCTCCTCCTGATTCCATAGTCCCTGAGCCTTCAGAGAATTCCAGACAGCGCCCCAACCTAGTAGGCTGGCGTCTGTTGTTACAATTGTCCAGTCTGGCCTGCTGAATGGCATCCCCCTGGACAGGTGTGGCCGATAAAGCCACCATAGAAGAGAATTTCTGGTCTCTTGATTTAGATTCAGAGTAGGGGACAAATCTGAGTAATCCCCATTCCACTGACTTAGCATGCATAATTGCAGCGGTCTGAGATGTAGGCGTGCAAAAGGTACTATGTCCATTGCCGCTACCATTAAGCCGATCACCTCCATGCATTGAGCTACTGACGGGTGTTGAATGGAATGAAGGACACGGCATGCATTTTGAAGCTTTGTTAACCTGTCTTCTGTCAGGTAAATCTTCATTTCTACAGAATCTATAAGAGTCCCCAAGAATGGAACTCTTGTGAGAGGAAAGAGAGAACTCTTCTTTTCGTTCACTTTCCATCCATGCGACCTTAGAAATGCCAGAACTAACTCTGTATGAGACTTGGCAGTTTGAAAGCTTGAAGCTTGTATTAGAATGTCGTCTAGGTACGGAGCTACCGAAATCCCTCGCGGTCTTAGTACCGCCAGAAGGGCACCCAGAACCTTTGTGAAGATTCTTGGAGCCGTAGCCAATCCGAATGGAAGAGCTACAAACTGGTAGTGCCTGTCTAAGAAGGCAAACCTTAGATACCGGTGATGATCTTTGTGGATCGGAATGTGAAGGTAAGCATCCTTTAAATCCACAGTGGTCATGTACTGACCCTCTTGGATCATGGGTAAAATTGTCCGAATAGTTTCCATTTTGAACGATGGAACTCTTAGGAATTTGTTTAGAATCTTTAAATCTAAGATTGGCCTGAAAGTTCCCTCTTTTTTGGGAACCACAAACAGGTTTGAGTAGAACCCTTGTCCTTGTTCCGACCGCGGAACCGGATGGATCACTCCCATTAATAACAGATCTTGTACGCAGCGTAGAAACGCTTCTTTCTTTATCTGGTTTGTTGACAACCTTGACAGATGAAATCTCCCTCTTGGGGGAGATAATTTGAAGTCTAGAAGGTATCCCTGAGATATGATCTCTAGTGCCCAGGGATCCTGAACATCTCTTGCCCAGGCCTGGGCGAAGAGAGAGAGTCTGCCCCCCACTAGATCCGGTCCCGGATCGGGGGCTCTCGATTCATGCTGTCTTTGGGGCAGCAGCAGGTTTCCTGGCCTGCTTGCTCTTGTTCCAGGCCTGGTTAGGCTTCCAGCCTTGCCTGTAACGAGCAACAGCTCCTTCCTGTTTTGGTGCAGTGGAGGTTGATGCTGCTCCTGTTTTGAAATTCCGAAAGGGACGAAAATTAGACTGTCTAGCCTTAGCTTTGGCTTTGTCTTGGGGTAGGGCGTGGCCCTTACCTCCTGTAATGTCAGCGATAATTTCTTTCAAACCGGGCCCAAATAAAGACTGCCCCTTGAAAGGTATATTAAGTAATTTGGACTTAGAAGTAACATCTGCCGACCAGGATTTTAGCCACAGCGCCCTACGTGCCTGTATGGCGAATCCTGAGTTCTTAGCCGTAAGTTTGGTTAAATGTACTACGGCCTCCGAAATGAAAGAATTAGCTAGTTTAAGGACTCTAAGCCTGTCCGTAATGTCGTCTAGCGTAGATGAACTAAGGTTCTCTTCCAGCGACTCAATCCAAAATGCTGCCGCAGCCGTAATCGGCGCGATACATGCAAGGGGTTGCAATATAAAACCTTGTTGAACAAACATTTTCTTAAGGTAACCCTCTAATTTTTTATCCATTGGATCTGAGAAAGCACAGCTATCCTCCACCGGGATAGTGGTACGCTTAGCTAAAGTAGAAACTGCTCCCTCCACCTTAGGGACCGTTTGCCATAAGTCCCGAGTGGTGGCGTCTATTGGAAACATCTTTCTAAATATTGGAGGGGGTGAGAACGGCACACCGGGTCTATCCCACTCCTTAGTAACAATTTCAGTTAGTCTCTTAGGTATAGGAAAAACTTCAGTACTCGCCGGTACCGCAAAGTATTTATCCAACCTGCACATTTTCTCTGGTATTGCAACGGTGTTACAATCGTTGAGAGCTGCTAAGACCTCCCCTAGTAATACACGGAGGTTCTCCAATTTAAATTTAAAATTTGAAATATCTGAGTCCAATCTGTTTGGATCAGAACCGTCACCCACAGAATGAAGCTCTCCGTCCTCATGCTCTGCGAGCTGTGACGCAGTATCAGACATGGCCCTAGCATTGTCAGCGCACTCTGTTCTTACCCCAGAGTGATCACGCTTGCCTCTTAGTTCTGGTAATTTAGACAAAACTTCAGTCATAACAGTAGCCATATCTTGTAATGTTATCTGTAATGGCCGCCCAGATGTACTAGGCGCCATAATATCACGCACCTCCCGGGCGGGAGATGCAGGTACTGCCGCGTGAGGCGAGTTAGTCGGCATAACTCTCCCCTCGCTGTTTGGTGAAATTTGTTCACATTGTACAGATTGACTTTTATTTAAAGTAGCATCAATACAGTTAGTACATAAATTTCTATTGGGCTCCACCTTGGCATTGGAACAAATGACACAGATATCTTCCTCTGAGTCAGACATGTTTAACACACTAGCAAAAAAACTTACAACTTGGTTATAATCTTTTTTAGCAAAAACGTACTGTGCCTCAAAGAGGTACTAAACGATTAAATGACAGTTGAAATAATGAACTGAAAAACAGTTATAGCATCAAACTTTAAAACAACACAACTTTTAGCAAAGGTTTGTTCCCATTAGTAAAATAACAATAATTAAATTTGACATAAAAAATACAAAGCAACGTTTTTATTCACAGTCACTATAGGAATTCTCACAGCTCTGCTGAGAGAATTTACCTCCCTTCAAAGAAGTTTGAAGACCCCTGAGATCTGTCAGAGATGAACCGGATCATGCAGGAAATATAAAAGTAACTGACTGGAATTTTTTGATGCGTAGCAAAGAGCGCCAAAAACGGCCCCTCCCTCTCCCACACAGCAGTGAAGAGAAACGAAACTGTCACAAATAAAAGCAAAAAAGGCTGCCAAGTGGAAAATAATGCCCAAATATTTATTCACACAGTACCTCAGCAATGTAAACGATTCTACATTCCAGCAAAAACGTTTAACATGATAAATAGTTATTAAAAGGATTAGTGACCTTTAACAGAGTAGTTCCGGTGAAATACCATCCCCAGAATACTGAAGTGTATACATACATGTCATTTTAACGGTATGGCAGGATTTTCTCATCAATTCCATTCAGAAAATAAAAACTGCTACATACCTCAATGCAGATTCATCTGCCCGCTGTCCCCTGATCTGAAGCCTTTACCTCCCTCAGATGGCCGAGAACAGCAATATGATCTTAACAACTCCGGTTAAAATCATAGTAAAAAAACTCTGGCAGATTCTTCCTCAAACTCTGCCAGAGAAGTAATAACACGCTCCGGTGCTATTGTAAAATAACAAACTTTTGATTGAAGTCATAAAAACTAAGTATAATCACCATAGTCCTCTCACACATCCTATCTAGTCGTTGGGTGCAAGAGAATGACTGGGACTGACGTAGAGGGGAGGAGCTATATGCAGCTCTGCTGGGTGAATCCTCTTGCATTTCCTGTTGGGGAGGAGTTATATCCCAGAAGTAATGATGACCCGTGGACTGATCACACATAACAGAAGAAATCACTCCTGGCCAGCAGGAGGAGGCAAAGAGCACCACAGCAAAGCTGTTAAGTGTCACTCCCCTACCCAGTCATTCGACCGAAGGGAAATGGAAAAAGGAATGACACAAAGGTGTAGAGGTGCTTGAGAGGTTTAGTAAAAAATAACTGTCTTAATTAAGGACTGGGTCGTGGACTTTCTATATCCAGAAAGAAAGAAATTTATCAGGTGAGCATACATTTGGTTACTTTCCTAAGATATGGAGAGTCCACAAAGTCATTCCAATTGCTAGTGGGAACCAATACCCAAGCTAGAGGACACATAATAAAAAGGGAGGGATAACAAGACAGGCAGACCTAAACAGAAGGCACCATTGCTTGAAGACCCTTTCTCCCAAAAGAAGCCTCAGTCGAGGCAAAAGTATTAAATTTGGAAAATATGGAAAAAAGTATGCATAGAGGACCAAGTTGCAGCCTTGCAAATCTGTTCCACAGAAGCTTCCTTTTTGAAAGCCCTAGTAGATTGAGCTGTAATTCTCTCAGGAGGCTGCTGACCAGCAGTCTCATAAGCAAAACAAATCATACTGCTCAACCTGAGGGAAAGAGAAGTAGCAGCAGCCTTCTTACCCTTACGCTTTCCAGAGAAACAAACAAACAGGGCAGAGGACTGGCTAAAATCTTAAGTAGCGTGTTGGTAGCATTTTAGAATGTGCACAACATCCAGGTTGTGCAACAGGCATTCCTTATGTGAAGAAGGATTAGGACAGAGAGAAGGAACAACAATTTCCTGATTAATATTTCCATTCCGAAACCACCTTAGGGAGAAACCCTAATTTAGTACGCAGGACCGCCTTATTTCCATGCAAGTTAAAGGTAAGGCGAATCACACTGCAAAGCCGAGAGTTCAGAAACTCTCCTAGCAGAAGACATAGCAACAAGAAACAAAACCTTCCAAGATAATAACTTAATGTCTATGGAAAGCATTGGCTGAAAGGGAGCCTTTTGCAAAACTTTGAGAACAAGGTTAAAGCTCCAAGGAGGAGCAACAGGTTTAAAACACAGGCCTGATTCTGACCAGGGCCTGACAAAAAGATTGAACATCTGGCACATCCGACAGACGTTTCTGTAAAAGAATAGAAAGTGCAGAAATCTGACCTTTCAGAGAACTGACTGATCACCCTTTCGCCAGACCTTCCTGGAAAAAAAAATTCTAGGAATCCTGACCCTTCTCCAAGAGTAGCCCTTTGATTCATACCAATAAAAAGGTATTTACGCAATACCTTAAGGTAAATTTTACGAGTGACAGGCTTGCGAGCCTGGGAGCATGGTCTCAATGACATGACCGACTCAGAAAACCCACGCTTAGCCAAAACTAAGCGTTCAATCTCCAAGCAGTCAGCTTCAGATAAACGAGATTTGGATGGAGGAATGGACCCAGAGTTAGAAGGTCCGTCCCTCAGAGGCAACCTCCAAGGTGGCAGAGATGACATCTTCACTAGGTCTGCATACCAGATCCTGCGAGGCCATGCAGGAGCGATTAGAATTACCGAAGCTCTCTCCTGTTTGATACGAGCAATGACTCGTGGAAGGAACGCAAAACGGAGGAAACATATGCTAGACCGAAATCCCAAGGAACCACCAAAGCATCAGAGCGGCCTGCGGATCTCTTGACCTTGAACCGTACCTTGGAAGCTTGGCGTCCTGCCAAGACACCATCAGATCCAACTCCGGGACTCTCCACTTGAAGGTTTACCTGGAGAACACCTCTGGATGAAGAGCCCACTCCCCGGGATGAAATGTCTGTCTGCTCAAGTAATCCCCTTCCCAGTTGTCCACTCCTGGAATGTGGATGGCAGATAGACAACAATTGTAAGCTTCTGCCCACAGAATAATCTGTGTCACCTCCTTCATGGTTAAGAAACTCTGAGTTCCTCCCTGGTGGTTGATGTAAGCCACTGAGGTAATGTTGTCCAACTGGAACCTGATAAACCGGGCTAAGGACAATTGAGGCCAAGCCATCAGAGCATTGTAAATCTCTCTCAACTCTAAGATGTTTATGAGAAGAGCAAGACTTCTCCCGAGTCCATAGTCCCTGCACCTTTAAGGCGTCTCAGACTGCACACCAGCCTAACAGGCTGGCATCCGAGGTCACGATCACACAGGAAGGTCTCCGGAAGCATGTGCCCTGAGAAAGCCACCACAGGAGAGTCTCTTGTCGACTGGTCTAGAGCTATTCTCTGAGAGAGATCCGAATGGTCTCCGTTCCATTGTCTGAGCATGCATAACTGCAGAGCTCTCAAATGGAATCAGGCAAAGGGAATGATGTCCATGGAAGTGACCATCAGACCAATTATCTCCATACATTGAGCTACTGATGGCCGAACAGTAGACTGAAGAGAGAGGAAAGAATCTTGGATTTTCTGACCTCTGTCAGAAAAGTTTTCATAGATAAGGCAAGGGAACTCTTCTCTAGATTCACTTTCCATCCGTGGGAACGCAGAAAAGACAACAAGATCTCTGTATGAGAGTTTACTTGTTGAAAAGATGGCGCCTGAACCAATATGTTGTCCAGGTAGGGTTCCACTGCAATTCCCCAAGACCTGATCACTGCCAAAAGAGCTCCAGAACCTTTGAGAAAATTCTGGGAGCTGTGGCAAGGCCAAACAGAAGAGCCACAAGCTGAAAGTGTTGGTCTAGAAAGGCGAATCTCAGGAATTTGAGATAATCCCTGTGGATGAGAACATGAAGATATGCATTCTTCAGGTCTATGATCGTCATGAATTGACCCTCCTGGACCAAAGGAAGAATGGAACGAATGGTTTCCATTTTGAAGGACAGTACCCTGAGAAAATTGTTGAAGCACTTTATATCTAAAATGGGTCAAAAAAGTTCCCTCTTTTTTTGGGAACCACAAACAGATTTGAATAGAACCCTATACCCCGTTCCCTTACTAGAACTGGAACAATCACTCCCAAAGAGGAAAGGTCCTGAACGCAGTTCAAGAATGCCTCTCTTTTTACCTGCAAAACAGAAGGGGAGATCTCCAGAACGGCTCACTCAAAACACTTTATTAAGTAAAAAGTTTAACCAACGTGGGCAAAACAGCATACGAATAAATGAATAAAACAGCATACTAAAAAAATTAGGAAAGGAGAAGTACAGCACACATCCCAGCCCACATTACCTGGTCTGCAGATAATTTTGAGAGATGGAATCTGCCCCTGGGATGGAAGGTTTTGAATTCTATTTTGTAACCCTGAGATACTATGTCCACAGCCCAAGGATCTGGGGCATCACATATCCATGCTTGACAAAAACAGGGAAAGTCTGCCCTCCACTTGATCCGATCCCGGATCAGGGTACGACCATTCATGCTGACTTAGACTCAGCTACGGGTTTGATTGCTTCCCCTTGTTCCAAGACTGATTTGGCTTCCAAGAGGACTTGGGCTGTTCCTGCTTGGAAGAGGGAGTGGAAGAATTGACTTTTGAAGTTACGAAAGGAACAAAAATGACTGGCGCCCTTTAGGTCTGTTCTAATCTTGTGGTAAAAAAAAGACCCTTTTCCACCTGTAATATCAGAAATTATTTCTGCCAGACCAGGTCCAAACAAGGTTTTACCCTTGTAAGGAAGCGTCAGAAGCTTGGACTTGGAGGTAACATCAGCTGACCAAGATTTTAGCCACAAAGCCCTGCGGGCTAAGACAGTGAAGCCAGACATCTTGGCTCCCAGTCTTATAATTTGCATGTTGGCATCAGAAATAAAGGAATTGTCTAGTTTAAGAGCCTTGATCCTATCTTGGATTTCCTGTAACGGAGTCTCTACTAAAATTGATTCAGACAAGGTATCGCACTAATAAGATGCAGCACTTGCTACTGTGGCAATACAGACTACAGGTTGCCATTGAAGACCCTGATGAACATACATCTTTTTCAAATAAGCCTCCAGCTTCTTGTCCATGGGATCCTTAAAGGAGCAGCTATACTCTATAGGGATCGTCGTTCTCTCAGAGTAGAAATAGCCCCTTCTACTTCAGGCACCGTGCGCCATGAATCTTTAATGGAGTCAGCAACAGGAAACATCTTTTTAAAAACGGGAGACGGGGAAAAAAAGGTATCCCTGGCTTCTCCAATTCCTGTGAAATAATCTCTGTCACACGGTCTGGAACAGGAAACACTTCCACAGAGGAAGGAACATCATAGTATTTGTTAAGATTACTAGATTTTTTTAGGGTTGACGACAGAGTCATCCAAAGTAGCCAATACCTCCTTTAACAGTACATGAAGGTGTTCAAACTTAAATCTGAAGTTTACTTCTTCAGTATCAAATGAAGGAATTGCACTGTCCGAATCTAAGATTTCATCCTCAGAGTCTACTGACATATCCTCCTCATCAGACTTATGAGGGAGGACAACCTGCAAAGTAGCAGACGGAATTTTTTTAGATTTCCTCTTGCGCTTCCCCAGCATGTGAAAAGCAGATGCAGCAGAAGATATCTGTGCAGCGGAATCGGATGGCACATAAACTCCTCCAACATTGAGGCTTGGGACATTTGAGGAGAAAGCTGTGGCATTGCCTGAACAGCATCATCCTGAGAGACATTGGGCTCGGAGGGCAACAATGTATCTTTACATTGAAGAGTTATAGCTAAGCAAACAGCACAAAATTGCATAGGCAAAACTATTTGTGCCTCTAGGCATAATAAGCATTTTTTTTTTTACAAGCAATTCTTGATCCATATCCATATTGTTCAAGAGAAATTTAAAGCTACTGTCACTTTAAGAGGTTCTTTTTACCTCAGAGCGATAACAAAACAAAAAAGAAACCAACAATATCAAATTCAGGCTACCTCTACACCCCATATAAACTGAGGTGCCCTACAGGACCTCCGGTAACCAAACTCGTAAGGAGAAACTACACAGCACCCTCCTGTCTCACACTCAGGATCAGCAATGTCGGAATATCAAAAAGATGCCGCTCTGCTTAGTGATCTGAAAGCGGAAGAGCAGGTCACATGACCATCTGGCCAAAACAACTGCGCAGTTAAAATTGAAAGTGCGAGATTCTGACAAAAGACCGGCATCAGCTTAACATAGAGCGGTCTATCACAAAACACACCCACACCTTGTGTGAAGTAGATTATAAGGCATTTTCACTGTTTTTACAACATGCTAAAGTGAAGTAAATGCTGTGAACTCTATTCTGCTGCAAGCCCTCTAAGTAATACTTGTGAGCCACAATAAAAATAAAGGCTAAACTTTATCATTAACCCTTCAAGTCTCCAAGGCACATTAAACCAGTGCCTGCACCCTGCCAATAAATATCCTATCTAAAGTATATAAAATGTCCCAAACAGAAACAGCAGCTACATTTTCTTGAAGTGCGAGTCTCCAATACCTAGAAGACAAAATCACTTACCTGCATATGCAGCTGTCGGACTGGAAGATAGCTTACAATGCGTGAAAGGACACATTCTCCTTACAGAGACCTGTAGAAAAAGAAAGAACAGAGTAGCCAACTCTGGCTTTCTATAGCTAGGGCAGCAATATGTTAGGAAGTTGTGAGGTAGTCCTTGCTTTGTTTCCTAACTGCTTAAAAGCAACCACTACTCTACTGAAGAGATTGACATGGACTCAGCTAAACCCCAAATCCTTGCTTGCAGGGAAAAGTACCCAAAAAAGGAATGGATTTCTTCAGAGACCAAACTTCACCTCCTCCATCGACAGAGGCATAAAGAATGCCCGGGGATTATGGGTAGGGGAGTGACACTTAACAGCTTTGCTGTGGTGCTCTTTGCCTCCTCCTGTGGGCCAGGAGTGATGTTCCCACTAGTAATTGGAATGACTTTGTGGACTCTCCATATCTTAGGAAAGAAAAAGGGTTTTGTCCATTGCTTTAGTTTAAAAACAAACTCAAACCATAAACTGAATGTGTACATGAACAGGAAAAGCCAATGGTTTTACTGATAGCACATGCAGGTAACCCACGGTCACATACAGTATTAAAAAGATACTTTATTTTACCACCACAATTAACCCCGTTTACAACAATAGTGATCAGTATTAACCAGTGTTTATGCAGTGGCAAGTTTGACTGCATCTGCAGTGGTTTTCTGATGGCTTATGAAAAGCTAGCATGAGGATATCTGGCACAATAACTAGCAACTTTGCTATGAGTACCTGCTCTGCCTTTCTAACTCCAAACAGGCAGAAACTACACTGTAGGAATGCATCAGACTTCTAGGAAGCATTTCTATCTACTCTAGTGGTCAGAGGCTATTTACCCACCAGTACTAATATTATAAATACCTGCCAAATGTACAGTTTCAAAATGGATTGTATTCCTAGAAAGCAAAAAGGTATAGTACTCCAAACTAAATGTGGTCTTCACCACATACTTTCTGAAGTATCATAGGACAGTGGTTACAGCCTCAATTTGGGTCAGTTTTCAAATAACAAAATGCCAAGAAAACACTAAACTATTACAACTCCTTTAGCAAAATCTATGAAAAGTTAGGGCATTAACCTTTGTAGGTGGTCTAAAACTAAAGTTAAGGGTGACTGTGTCTATAGTTTTATATTTATAGTTAAACAATCAAAATTCAATAAAAATAAATGGCTTCTTTGTGGTGTTAAAGAAAAGAAAAAAAGTACCAAAAAAAAAAAACTTTCTTGCTCAGTCAGTTTTTTTTTTCTTTGTGCGAGATTTTGCCAAGCACAAACAAACTGAAGCAGATCTGCTGACTCTGGGACATAAGCAGAGTCCCATTCTACTCTTTCATATATACACAGTGTGACAGTCATGTGTACACAGAGAAGGTTCTTTAGCTTTAGCCTTATAACCACAGGGGACACTGCATGGATTTACAATAAACATTAAAATGATCCGAAACACTAAAACACTATATTTATCTAATCAATATGCTTAAAAATTCCAACCACAAAAGAAAATTATGTATATTACTGGTCTATTAGTAGATATGGACATCACTGCTAAATATTGATGTATCAAATCTTAAAGGGACACTGAACCCACATTTTTTTCTTTCATGATTCAGATAGAGCATGCAATTTTAAGCAACTTTCTAATTTACTCCTATTATCAATTTTTCTTCGTTCTCATGCTATCTTTATTTGAAAAAGAAGGCATCTAAGCTAAGGAGCCAGCAAATGTTTGGTTCAGAACCATGGACAGCACTTGTTTATTGGTGCTGTCCAATCAGCAAGGACAACCCAGGTTGTTCACCAAAAATGGGCCGGCATCTAAACTTACATTTTTGCTTTTCAAATAAGCATACCAAGAGAATAAAGAACATTTGATAATAGGAGTAAATTAGAAAGTTGCTTAAAATTCCATGCTCTATCTGAATCACGAAAGAAAAAAATTGGAGTTCAGTGTCCCTTTAACCCCTTAACGACCGACGACGTATGCCATACGTCCTCAGAAAAAAAGCACTTAACGACCGAGGACGTATGGCATACGTCGTCGGTTTAACAGAGCACTGGAAGCGATCGAAATCGCTTCCAGCTGCTCTAACAGTATTGCAGGCTTGCCTTGAGGTCTAGGCATCCTGCAATACTGTTCCCGAGTGCCGGGACCGGATTGATCACTCCCCCACGAGTGATCACTTCCGGTTTCGCTCCACGTGGAGCCCGGCAGTGTTTCAGAGCATCGGAAGCGATCGGACACGCTTCCGATGCTCTGCTTGTGTGCTAAGTGCCTCGGTGGGTCGAGGCACTTAGTTACTTGTAAAATAAAATTAAAAAAGAAAAAAAAAAAAAACACCAATTAAAATAAAAAAAGCCCTAAATAGCCCCCCCCCTCCCCCTTCACTAGGCATCCATGATGGCGATGCCCAGTGCATCATGGGGCCTCTGGGGGTGTCCCTAGCCTGCATCATCATAGGGGCAAGCTAGGGTCACCCAATCTGAGCCTCCCACACCAAAAAAAAAAAATTAATAATAAAATACCCCATTTGTCTGATCATGTCAATATTTGTAAATATTGACTATGATCAGTGTGGATCTCCCTCCCTCTCCTCACTTGCCATTTTGTTGGAGAGAGAGAGAGAGAGAGAGAGAGAGACCTGTATTTAGCAGAGAGAGAGATTTATTTCTTTTATTTGTTAAAAAAATATAGAACCAAAGGCTCTTTTCAGAGCCATTAACCCATAGCTTGCCAGTGATCACTATATATCACTGGCAGTAGCATAGGTGCACTTTTTTTTGCTGCATTTTGCTGTCTGTGCATTTTTTTAGGGGTTAATTTTGTTGTTGTAATTTTTTAAAAACCCAAAGGCTCTTTTCAGAAACATTTAGTTAATTTAATTTAATTTTCAGAGCCATTAACCCCTAGCTTGCCAGTGATCACTATATATCACTGGCAGTAGCATAGGTGCACTTTTTTTTGCTGCATTTTGCTGTCTGTGCATTTTTTTAGGGGTTAATTTTGTTGTTGTAATTTTTTAAAAACCCAAAGGCTCTTTTCAGAAACATTTAGTTAATTTAATTTAATTTTCAGAGCCATTAACCCCTAGCTTGCCAGTGATCACTATATATCACTGGCAGTAGCATAGGTGCACTTTTTTTTGCTGCATTTTGCTGTCTGTGCATTTTTTTAGGGGTTAATTTTGTTGTTGTAATTTTTTAAAAACCCAAAGGCTCTTTTCAGAAACATTTAGTTAATTTAATTTTCAGAGCCATTAACCCCTAGCTTGCCAGTGATCGCTATAAATCACTGGCATTTGCATAGCTGTACTTTTTTGCTGTCTGTGCATTTTTTTAGGGGTTAATTTTGTTGTTGTAATTTTTTAAAAACCCAAAGGCTCTTTTCAGAAACATTTAGTTAATTTAATTTAATTTTCAGAGCCATTAACCCCTAGCTTGCCAGTGATCACTATATATCACTGGCAGTAGCATAGGTGCACTTTTTTTTGCTGCATTTTGCTGTCTGTGCATTTTTTTAGGGGTTAATTTTGTTGTTGTAATTTTTTAAAAACCCAAAGGCTCTTTTCAGAAACATTTAGTTAATTTAATTTAATTTTCAGAGCCATTAACCCCTAGCTTGCCAGTGATCACTATATATCACTGGCAGTAGCATAGGTGCACTTTTTTTTGCTGCATTTTGCCGTCTGTGCATTTTTTTAGGGGTTAATTTTGTTGTTGTAATTTTTTAAAAACCCAAAGGCTCTTTTCAGAAACATTTAGTTAATTTAATTTAATTTAATTTTCAGAGCCATTAACCCCTAGCTTGCCAGTGATCACTATATATCACTGGCAGTAGCATAGGTGCACTTTTTTTTGCTGCATTTTGCCGTCTGTGCATTTTTTTAGGGGTTAATTTTGTTGTTGTAATTTTTTAAAAACCCAAAGGCTCTTTTCAGAAACATTTAGTTAATTTAATTTAATTTTCAGAGCCATTAACCCCTAGCTTGCCAGTGATCGCTATAAATCACTGGCATTTGCATAGCTGTACTTTTTTGCTGTCTGTGCATTTTTTTAGGGGTTAATTTTGTTGTTGTAATTTTTTAAAAACCCAAAGGCTCTTTTCAGAAACATTTAGTTAATTTAATTTAATTTTCAGAGCCATTAACCCCTAGCTTGCCAGTGATCGCTATAAATCACTGGCAGTTGCATAGCTGTACTTTTTTGCTGTCTGTGCATTTTTTAGGGGTTAATTTTGTTGTTGTAATTTTTTAAAAACCCAAAGGCTCTTTTCAGAAACATTTAGTTAATTTAATTTTCAGAGCCATTAACCCCTAGCTTGCCAGTGATCGCTATAAATCACTGGCAGTAGCATAGCTGTACTTTTTTGCTAGTTAATTTAGTTAATTAATTTAATTTAATTTTCAGAGCCATTAACCCCCTAGCTTGCCAGTGATCGCTATAAATCACTGGCAGTTGCATAGCTGTACTTTTTTGCTGTCTGTGCATTTTTTTAGGGGTTAATTTTGTTGTTGTAATTTTTTAAAAACCCAAAGGCTCTTTTCAGAAACATTTAGTTAATTTAATTTTCAGAGCCATTAACCCCTAGCTTGCCAGTGATCGCTATAAATCACTGGCAGTAGCATAGCTGTACTTTTTTGCTAGTTAATTTAGTTAATTTAATTTAATTTTCAGAGCCATTAACCCCTAGCTTGCCAGTGATCGCTATAAATCACTGGCAGTTGCATAGCTGTACTTTTTTGCTGTCTGTGCATTTTTTTAGGGGTTAATTTTGTTGTTGTAATTTTTTAAAAACCCAAAGGCTCTTTTCAGAAACATTTAGTTAATTTAATTTAATTTTCAGAGCCATTAACCCCTAGCTTGCCAGTGATCGCTATAAATCACTGGCAGTTGCATAGCTGTACTTTTTTGCTGTCTGTGCATTTTTTTAGGGGTTAATTTTGTTGTTGTAATTTTTTAAAAACCCAAAGGCTCTTTTCAGAAACATTTAGTTAATTTAATTTAATTTTCAGAGCCATTAACCCCTAGCTTGCCAGTGATCGCTATAAATCACTGGCAGTAGCATAGCTGTACTTTTTTGCTAGTTAATTTAGTTAATTAATTTAATTTAATTTTCAGAGCCATTAACCCCCTAGCTTGCCAGTGATCGCTATAAATCACTGGCAGTTGCATAGCTGTACTTTTTTGCTGTCTGTGCATTTTTTTAGGGGTTAATTTTGTTGTTGTAATTTTTTAAAAACCCAAAGGCTCTTTTCAGAAACATTTAGTTAATTTAATTTTCAGAGCCATTAACCCCTAGCTTGCCAGTGATCGCTATAAATCACTGGCAGTAGCATAGCTGTACTTTTTTGCTAGTTAATTTAGTTAATTAATTTAGTTAATTTTTTTTAGTAATTGTTTTCTGTGACAGATACAAAAATGTCACAGAAAAGATAGTGCTGAGGAGGCGTATGCCATCCTTGCGTCAGAGTCAGATGCCTCTATTTCTGACTCAGACCCCAATTTTGACCCTGCCATGTGCTCAGATACATCACTAGATGCAGTCTCAACTGATAGTGATGTATCTGTGGCTGCCAGCCCCCCTGCTACCCCCCCTGCCAGCCCCCCTGCCAGAAGGAGGCGTATTGCTGCCATTGCTGCTGAAGAGTGGGTAACGCCTCATCTCCAGAGGCCAGATATCCCACCCTTCACAGCAAATGCTGGCATAAATATAGATGTGGCAGGTTTTAGCCCCCAGCAGTTTCTGGAAGTGTTTCTGGGCGATGATATATTGGGGAACATTGTCGCCCAAACTAATTTATATGCCCATCAGTTCCGTGCTGCAAAGCCTGGAACATATTTGGCAAAGCAGCAATGGGCCCCCATCAATGTGCCAGAATTCAAAAAATTCTGGGCATTGACTATGCTGATGGGCATCATAAAGAAACCCTCCATTCGCTCCTACTGGAGTAGTAGCCCCATCTGCTCTACCCCCATTTTCTCCCAGACTATGTCGAGGAAGAGGTATGAAATGATTCTGCATTTCATGCACTTCAGCGACAACAGCCTGTGCCCCCCTAGGGAGCATCCCCAATTTGACAGGCTGTATAAAATCCGCCCCCTGATAACCCACTTTTCTGCCAGGTTTGCAGAGGCTTATACACCTGGAAGGAATATATGCGTTGATGAATCCCTAATGAAGTATAAGGGAAGGCTGGGATTCAAGCAGTATATTCCTTCCAAACGCTTCAGATATGGGGTAAAGGTGTATAAGCTCTGTGACAGCGAGACTGGGTATACTCAGGCCTTCCGGGTGTATGAGGGAAAGGATAGCCACCTTGACCCTCCAGGTTGCCCAGAACATATGGGAACCACTGGCAAGATTGTCTGGGACCTGATATTACCCCTAATGAACAAAGGGTATCACTTGTACTTAGACAATTTTTATACAAGTGTCCTTTTGTTCAAGCTACTGTATTGCTTTGATACAGTAGCTTGCGGTACAATTAAAAAGAACCGCGCAGGTTTCCCAGGACAACTTGTACGCACCCGGCTACGAAGGGGGGAGACCTCAGCTCTGCGCCAAGAGGAGCTGTTGGCACTTAAGTACAGAGACAAGAAGGATGTATACCTTCTTACCACCATCCACACAGAGAGGACGGTGGCGGTTTCTGTACGTGGCAGAGCTGAGATCATAAGGAAGCCAGTGTGCATCAAGTCTTATAACCGGCATATGGGTGGGGTTGATCTGGCTGATCAGCTGCTGCAGCCCTACCTAATTATGCGGAAGACAAGGGCCTGGTACAAAAAGGTTGCAATTTATCTAATGCAGATTGCAACCCACAACGCTTTTTTGTTGTTCAAAAAAGCAAACCCCAGAGTTAAAAAAACTTTTTTACAGTTTCAGCTCCAGATTATTACTGGGATTTTGTACCATGATGCACCTGCTCCCCGGGCGGTGATGGGAGAGAGCAGAGTTGGGGCTACTCATTTTATTTTTAAAATCCCCCCTACTGCCACAAAGCAGAAACCACAAAAAAAAATGCAGAGTCTGTACCAAGAGGGGGAAGAGAAGGGACACCATATATCACTGTCCTGATTGCCCTGGACAGCCTGCACTCTGCATTGGGGACTGCTTCAAGCGGTACCATACAATGGTCAATTTTTTAAAAAATAAATACATTTGGTGTTATATATATATATATTTATTTATTTTTGGTTATGTTTACTGTTAGATGGGTTTTTGTTTTTTTTACTTTTACTGTGCCAGATTTTTACATTTCACTACTCTATTTTTTTCTAAAATTGGGCCTGTTATTTTTTTTTTTTAACCAAAACCCCTGTCAAACCTATGCATGGGGGACATAGGTGTTCTCAGGGTGCCTTGCAAAAAACAACCTGAAGTATGTTTTTGTAATAACTTACAACAGTCTCTCCTAAATCATAGTCAAAAAGCAATATGTCTGTAAAAATGAAAATTGAAAAATTACCACCATACACTTTCTCCAATTTTTTGGGCTAAAACGGTTGCTTCAAAAGGCATCAAAGCACACCATATACAATACCTTGGGGTGTCAACATTTAAAAAATATACACTTTCATGGCAATAAATAAAAGTGGGGTATGCGATAGGCCACAAACTAAAGATAGGCCTATCAGAAGAAATACTCTCTTTGTTAATAACTAAAATCACAAGTCATAAAATTGTAAGATGACCTTCCCAAAATCCTGGCAAACCTATGCATGGGGGGCATAGGTGTACTCAGGGTGCCTTGCAGAAAACAACCTGAAGTATTCTTTTGCAATAACTTACAACAGTCTCTCCTAAATCATAGTCAAAAAGCAATGTGTCTGTAAAAATGAAAATTGAAAAATAACCACCATACACTTTCTCCAATTTTTTGGGCTAAAACGGTTGCTTCAAAGGCATCAAAGCACACCATATACAATACCTTGGGGTGTCAACATTTAAAAAAACATAATTTATGTAAGAACTTACCTGATAAATTCATTTCTTTCATATTAGCAAGAGTCCATGAGCTAGTGACGTATGGGATATACATTCCTACCAGGAGGGGCAAAGTTTCCCAAACCTCAAAATGCCTATAAATACACCCCTCACCACACCCACAATTCAGTTTAACGAATAGCCAAGAAGTGGGGTGATAAAAAAGTGCGAAAGCATATAAAATAAGGAATTGGAATAATTGTGCTTTATACAAAATCATAACCACCACAAAAAAAAGGGCGGGCCTCATGGACTCTTGCTAATATGAAAGAAATGAATTTATCAGGTAAGTTCTTACATAAATTATGTTTTCTTTCATGTAATTAGCAAGAGTCCATGAGCTAGTGACGTATGGGATAATGACTACCCAAGATGTGGATCTTTCCACACAAGAGTCACTAGAGAGGGAGGGATAAAATAAAGACAGCCAATTCCTGCTGAAAATAATCCACACCCAAAATAAAGTTTAACGAAAAACATAAGCAGAAGATTTAAACTGAAACCGCTGCCTGAAGTACTTTTCTACCAAAAACTGCTTCAGAAGAAGAAAATACATCAAAATGGTAGAATTTAGTAAAAGTATGCAAAGAGGACCAAGTTGCTGCTTTGCAGATCTGGTCAACCGAAGCTTCATTCCTAAACGCCCAGGAAGTAGAAACTGACCTAGTAGAATGAGCTGTAATTCTCTGAGGCGGAGTTTTACCCGACTCAACATAGGCAAGATGAATTAAAGATTTCAACCAAGATGCCAAAGAAATGGCAGAAGCTTTCTGGCCTTTTCTAGAACCGGAAAAGATAACAAATAGACTAGAAGTCTTACGGAAAGATTTCGTAGCTTCAACATAATATTTCAAAGCTCTAACAACATCCAAAGAATGCAACGATTTCTCCTTAGAATTCTTAGGATTAGGACATAATGAAGGAACCACAATTTCTCTACTAATGTTGTTGGAATTCACAACTTTAGGTAAAAATTCAAAAGAGGTTCGCAACACCGCCTTATCCTGATGAAAAATCAGAAAAGGAGACTCACAAGAAAGAGCAGATAATTCAGAAACTCTTCTGGCAGAAGAGATGGCCAAAAGGAACAAAACTTTCCAAGAAAGTAATTTAATGTCCAATGAATGCATAGGTTCAAACGGAGGAGCTTGAAGAGCTCCCAGAACCAAATTCAAACTCCAAGGAGGAGAAATTGACTTAATGACAGGTTTTATACGAACCAAAGCTTGTACAAAACAATGAATATCAGGAAGAATAGCAATCTTTCTGTGAAAAAGAACAGAAAGAGCAGAGATTTGTCCTTTCAAAGAACTTGCGGACAAACCCTTATCTAAACCATCCTGAAGAAACTGTAAAATTCTCGGTATTCTAAAAGAATGCCAAGAAAAATGATGAGAAAGACACCAAGAAATATAAGTCTTCCAGACTCTATAATATATCTCTCGAGATACAGATTTACGAGCCTGTAACATAGTATTAATCACAGAGTCAGAGAAACCTCTTTGACCAAGAATCAAGCGTTCAATCTCCATACCTTTAAATTTAAGGATTTCAGATCCTGATGGAAAAAAGGACCTTGTGACAGAAGGTCTGGTCTTAACGGAAGAGTCCACGGTTGGCAAGAGGCCATCCGGACAAGATCCGCATACCAAAACCTGTGAGGCCATGCCGGAGCTACCAGCAGAACAAACGAGCATTCCTTCAGAATCTTGGAGATTACTCTTGGAAGAAGAACTAGAGGCGGAAAGATATAGGCAGGATGATACTTCCAAGGAAGTGATAATGCATCCACTGCCTCCGCCTGAGGATCCCGGGATCTGGACAGATACCTGGGAAGTTTCTTGTTTAGATGGGACGCCATCAGATCTATTTCTGGAAGTTCCCACATTTGAACAATCTGAAGAAATACCTCTGGGTGAAGAGACCATTCGCCCGGATGCAACGTTTGGCGACTGAGATAATCCGCTTCCCAATTGTCTATACCTGGGATATGGACCGCAGAGATTAGACAGGAGCTGGATTCCGCCCAAACCAAAATTCGAGATACTTCTTTCATAGCCAGAGGACTGTGAGTCCCTCCTTGATGATTGATGTATGCCACAGTTGTGACATTGTCTGTCTGAAAACAAATGAACGATTCTCTCTTCAGAAGAGGCCAAAACTGAAGAGCTCTGAAAATTGCACGGAGTTCCAAAATATTGATCGGTAATCTCACCTCCTGAGATTCCCAAACTCCTTGTGCCGTCAGAGATCCCCACACAGCTCCCCAACCCGTAAGACTTGCATCTGTTGAAATTACAGTCCAGGTCGGAAGCACAAAAGAAGCCCCCTGAATTAAACGATGGTGATCTGTCCACCATGTTAGAGAGTGTCGAACAATCGGTTTTAAAGATATTGTTTGAGATATCTTCGTGTAATCCTTGCACCATTGCTTCAGCATACAGAGCTGAAGAGGTCGCATGTGAAAACGAGCAAAGGGGATCGCGTCCGATGCAGCAGTCATAAGACCTAGAATTTCCATGCATAAGGCTACCGAAGGGAATGATTGTGACTGAAGGTTTCGACAAGCTGCAATCAATTTTAGACGTCTCTTGTCTGTTAAAGACAGAGTCATGGACACTGAATCCATCTGGAAACCCAGAAAGGTTACCCTTGTCTGAGGAGTCAAAGAACTTTTTGGTAAATTGATCCTCCAACCATGATCTTGAAGAAACAACACAAGTCGATTCGTATGAGATTCTGCTAAATGTAAAGACTGAGCAAGTACCAAGATATCGTCCAAATAAGGAAATACCACAATACCCTGTTCTCTGATTACAGACAGAAGGGCACCGAGAACCTTTGTAAAAATTCTTGGAGCTGTAGCTAGGCCAAACGGTAGAGCCACAAACTGGTAATGCTTGTCCAGAAAAGAGAATCTCAGGAACTGATAATGATCTGGATGAATCGGAATATGCAGATATGCATCCTGTAAATCTATTGTGGACATATAATTCCCTTGCTGAACAAAAGGCAAGATAGTCCTTACAGTTACCATTTTGAACGTTGGTATCCTTACATAACGATTCAATATTTTTAGATCCAGAACTGGTCTGAAGGAATTCTCCTTCTTTGGTACAATGAAGAGATTTGAATAAAACCCCATCCCCTGTTCCTGAACTGGAACTGACATAATTACTCCAGTCAACTCTAGATCTGAAACACATTTCAGAAATGCTTGAGCTTTTACTGGATTTACTGGGACACGGGAAAGAAAAAATCTCTTTGCAGGAGGTCTCATCTTGAAACCAATTCTGTACCCTTCTGAAACAATGTTCTGAATCCAAAGATTGTGAACAGAATTGATCCAAATTTCCTTGAAAAAACGTAACCTGCCCCCTACCAGCTGAGCTGGAATGAGGGCCGCACCTTCATGTGGACTTAGAAGCAGGCTTTGCCTTTCTAGCTGGCTTGGATTTATTCCAGACTGGAGATGGTTTCCAAACTGAAACTGCTCCTGAGGATGAAGGATCAGGCTTTTGTTCTTTGTTGAAACGAAAGGAACGAAAACGATTATTAGCCCTGCTTTTACCTTTAGATTTTTTATCCTGTGGTAAAAAAGTTCCTTTCCCACCAGTAACAGTTGAAATGATGGAATCCAACTGAGAACCAAATAATTTGTTACCCTGGAAAGAAATAGAAAGTAAAGTTGATTTAGAAGCCATATCAGCATTCCAAGTTTTAAGCCATAAAGCTCTTCTAGCTAAAATAGCTAGAGACATAAACCTGACATCAACTCTGATAATATCAAAAATGGCATCACAGATAAAATTATTAGCATGCTGAAGAAGAATAATAATGTCATTAGAATCACGATGTGTTACTTGTTGCGCTAAAGTTTCCAACCAAAAAGTTGAAGCTGCAGCAACATCAGCCAAAGATATAGCAGGTCTAAGAAGATTACCTGAACACAGATAAGCTTTTCTTAGAAAGGACTCAATTTTCCTATCTAGAGGATCCTTAAACGAAGTACCATCTGACGTAGGAATAGTAGTACGTTTAGCAAGGGTAGAAATAGCCCCATCAACTTTAGGGATTTTGTCCCAAAATTCTAATCTGTCAGACGGCACAGGATATAAATGCTTAAAACGTTTAGAAGGAGTAAATGAATTACCCAATTTATCCCATTCTTTGGAAATTACTGCAGAAATAGCATTAGGAACAGGAAAAACTTCTGGAATAACCACAGGAGCTTTAAATACCTTATCCAAACGTTTAGAATTAGTATCAAGAGGACCAGAATCCTCTATTTCTAAAGCAATTAGAACTTCTTTAAGTAAAGAACGAATAAATTCCATTTTAAATAAATATGAAGATTTATCAGCATCAACCTCAGAGACAGAATCCTCTGAACCAGAGGAGTCATCAGAATCAGAATGATGATGTTCATTTAAAAATTCATCTGTAGGGAGAGAAGTTTTAAAAGATTTTTTACGTTTACTAGAAGGAGAAATAACAGACATAGCCTTCTTTATGGATTCAGAAACAAAATCTCTTATATTATCAGGAACATTCTGCACCTTAGATGTTGAGGGAACTGCAACAGGCAATGGTACTTTACTAAAGGAAATATTATCTGCTTTAACAAGTTTGTCATGACAATCAATACAAACAACAGCTGGAGAAATAGCTACCAAAAGTTTACAGCAGATACACTTAGCTTTGGTAGATTCAGCACTTGACAGCGATTTTCCTGTAGTATCTTCTGACTCAGATGCAACGTGAGACATCTTGCAATATGTAAGAGAAAAAACAACATATATATAAAGCAAAATTGATCAAATTCCTTAAATGACAGTTTCAGGAATGGGAAAAAATGCCAAAGAACAAGCTTCTAGCAACCAGAAGCAATAAATAATGAGACTGAAATAATGTGGAGACAAAAGCGACGCCCATATTTTTTCGCGCCAAATAAGACGCCCACATTATTTGGCGCCTAAATGCTTTTTGGCGCCAAAAATGACGCCACATCCGGAACGCCGACATTTTTGGCGCGAAATAACGTCAAAAAATGACGCAACTTCCGGCGACACGTATGACGCCGGAAACGGAAATAGAATTTTTGCGCCAAAAAAGTCCGCGCCAAGAATGACGCAATAAAATGAAGCATTTTCAGCCCCCGCGAGCCTAACAGCCCACAGGGAAGAGTCAAATTTTTGAAGGTAAGAAAAAATGAATAAATCAAAATGCATTATCCCAAATATGAAACTGACTGTCTGAAAATAAGGAAAGTTGAACATTCTGAGTCAAGGCAAATAAATGTTTGAATACATATATTTAGAACTTTATAAACAAAGTGCCCAACCATAGCTTGGAGTGTCACAGAAAAACAGAATTTATGTTTACCTGATAAATTACTTTCTCCAACGGTGTGTCCGGTCCACGGCGTCATCCTTACTTGTGGGATATTCTCTTCCCCAACAGGAAATGGCAAAGAGCCCAGCAAAGCTGGTCACATGATCCCTCCTAGGCTCCGCCTACCCCAGTCATTCGACCGACGTTAAGGAGGAATATTTGCATAGGAGAAACCATATGAAACCGTGGTGACTGTAGTTAAAGAAAATAAATTATCAGACCTGATTAAAAAACCAGGGCGGGCCGTGGACCGGACACACCGTTGGAGAAAGTAATTTATCAGGTAAACATAAATTCTGTTTTCTCCAACATAGGTGTGTCCGGTCCACGGCGTCATCCTTACTTGTGGGAACCAATACCAAAGCTTTAGTACACGGATGATGGGAGGGAGCAAATCAGGTCACCTAGATGGAAGGCACCACGGCTTGCAAAACCTTTCTCCCAAAAATAGCCTCAGAAGAAGCAAAAGTATCAAACTTGTAAAATTTGGTAAAAGTGTGCAGTGAAGACCAAGTCGCTGCCCTACATATCTGATCAACAGAAGCCTCGTTCTTGAAGGCCCATGTGGAAGCCACAGCCCTAGTGGAATGAGCTGTGATTCTTTCGGGAGGCTGCCGTCCGGCAGTCTCGTAAGCCAATCTGATGATGCTTTTAATCCAAAAAGAGAGAGAGGTAGAAGTTGCTTTTTGACCTCTCCTTTTACCGGAATAAACAACAAACAAGGAAGATGTTTGTCTAAAATCCTTTGTAGCATCTAAATAGAATTTTAGAGCGCGAACAACATCCAAATTGTGCAACAAACGTTCCTTCTTCGAAACTGGTTTCGGACACAGAGAAGGTACGATAATCTCCTGGTTAATGTTTTTGTTAGAAACAACTTTTGGAAGAAAACCAGGTTTAGTACGTAAAACCACCTTATCTGCATGGAACACCAGATAAGGAGGAGAACACTGCAGAGCAGATAATTCTGAAACTCTTCTAGCAGAAGAAATTGCAACCAAAAACAAAACTTTCCAAGATAATAACTTAATATCAACGGAATGTAAGGGTTCAAACGGAACCCCCTGAAGAACTGAAAGAACTAAGTTGAGACTCCAAGGAGGAGTCAAAGGTTTGTAAACAGGCTTGATTCTAACCAGAGCCTGAACAAAGGCTTGAACATCTGGCACAGCTGCCAGCTTTTTGTGAAGTAACACAGACAAGGCAGAAATCTGTCCCTTCAGGGAACTTGCAGATAATCCTTTTTCCAATCCTTCTTGAAGGAAGGATAGAATCTTAGGAATCTTAACCTTGTCCCAAGGGAATCCTTTAGATTCACACCAACAGATATATTTTTTCCAAATTTTGTGGTAAATCTTTCTAGTTACAGGCTTTCTGGCCTGAACAAGAGTATCGATAACAGAATCTGAGAACCCTCGCTTCGATAAGATCAAGCGTTCAATCTCCAAGCAGTCAGCTGGAGTGAGACCAGATTCGGATGTTCGAACGGACCTTGAACAAGAAGGTCTCGTCTCAAAGGTAGCTTCCATGGTGGAGCCGATGACATATTCACCAGATCTGCATACCAAGTCCTGCGTGGCCACGCAGGAGCTATCAAGATCACCGACGCCCTTTCCTGATTGATCCTGGCTACCAGCCTGGGGATGAGAGGAAACGGCGGGAATACATAAGCTAGTTTGAAGGTCCAAGGTGCTACTAGTGCATCCACTAGAGCCGCCTTGGGATCCCTGGATCTGGACCCGTAGCAAGGAACTTTGAAGTTCTGACGAGAGGCCATCAGATCCATGTCTGGAATGCCCCACAGTTGAGTGACTTGGGCAAAGATTTCCGGATGGAGTTCCCACTCCCCCGGATGCAATGTCTGACGACTCAGAAAATCCGCTTCCCAATTTTCCACTCCTGGGATGTGGATAGCAGACAGGTGGCATGAGTGAGACTCCGCCCATAGAATGATTTTGGTCACTTCTTCCATCGCCAGGGAACTCCTTGTTCCCCCCTGATGGTTGATGTACGCAACAGTTGTCATGTTGTCTGATTGAAACCGTATGAACTTGGCCCTCGCTAGCTGAGGCCAAGCCTTGAGAGCATTGAATATCGCTCTCAGTTCCAGAATATTTATCGGTAGAAGAGATTCTTCCCGAGACCAAAGACCCTGAGCTTTCAGGGATCCCCAGACCGCGCCCCAGCCCATCAGACTGGCGTCGGTCGTGACAATGACCCACTCTGGTCTGCGGAAGGTCATCCCTTGTGACAGGTTGTCCAGGGACAGCCACCAACGGAGTGAGTCTCTGGTCCTCTGATTTACTTGTATCCTCGGAGACAAGTTTGTATAGTCCCCATTCCACTGACTGAGCATGCACAGTTGTAATGGTCTTAGATGAATGCGCGCAAAAGGAACTATGTCCATTGCCGCTACCATCAAACCTATCACTTCCATGCACTGCGCTATGGAAGGAAGAGGAACGGAATGAAGTATCCGACAAGAGTCTAGAAGTTTTGTTTTTCTGGCCTCTGTCAGAAAAATCCTCATTTCTAAGGAGTCTATTATTGTCCCCAAGAAGGGAACCCTTGTTGACGGAGATAGAGAACTCTTTTCCACGTTCACTTTCTATCCGTGAGATCTGAGAAAGGCCAGGACAATGTCCGTGTGAGCCTTTGCTTGAGGAAGGGACGACGCTTGAATCAGAATGTCGTCCAAGTAAGGTACTACAGCAATGCCCCTTGGTCTTAGCACAGCTAGAAGGGACCCTAGTACCTTTGTGAAAATCCTTGGAGCAGTGGCTAATCCGAAAGGAAGCGCCACGAACTGGTAATGCTTGTCCAGGAATGCGAACCTTAGGAACCGATGATGTTCCTTGTGGATAGGAATATGTAGATACGCATCCTTTAAATCCACCGTGGTCATGAATTGACCTTCCTGGATGGAAGGAAGAATTGTTCGAATGGTTTCCATTTTGAACGATGGAACCTTGAGAAACTTGTTTAAGATCTTGAGATCTAAGATTGGTCTGAACGTTCCCTCTTTTTTGGGAACTATGAACAGATTGGAGTAGAACCCCATCCCTTGTTCTCCTAATGGAACAGGATGAATCACTCCCATTTTTAACAGGTCTTCTACACAACGTAAGAATGCCTGTCTTTTTATGTGGTCTGAAGACAACTGAGACCTGTGGAACCTCCCCCTTGGGGGAAGCCCCTTGAATTCCAGAAGATAACCTTGGGAGACTATTTCTAGCGCCCAAGGATCCAGAACATCTCTTGCCCAAGCCCGAGCGAAGAGAGAGAGTCTGCCCCCCACCAGATCCGGTCCCGGATCGGGGGCCAACATTTCATGCTGTCTTGGTAGCAGTGGCAGGTTTCTTGGCCTGCTTTCCCTTGTTCCAGCCTTGCATTGGTCTCCAAGCTGGCTTGGCTTGAGGAGTATTACCCTCTTGCTTAGAGGACGTAGCACTTTGGGCTGGTCCGTTTCTACGAAAGGGACGAAAATTAGGTTTATTTTTGGCCTTGAAAGGCCGATCCTGAGGAAGGGCATGGCCCTTACCCCCAGTGATATCAGAGATAATCTCTTTCAAGTCAGGGCCAAACAGCGTTTTCCCCTTGAAAGGAATGTTAAGTAGCTTGTTCTTGGAAGACGCATCAGCTGACCAAGATTTCAACCAAAGCGCTCTGCGCGCCACAATAGCAAACCCAGAATTCTTAGCCGCTAACCTAGCCAATTGCAAAGTGGCGTCTAGGGTGAAAGAATTAGCCAATTTGAGAGCATTGATTCTGTCCATAATCTCCTCATAAGGAGGAGAATCACTATCGACCGCCTTTACCAGCTCATCGAACCAGAAACACGCGGCTGTAGTGACAGGGACAATGCATGAAATTGGTTGTAGAAGGTAACCCTGCTGAACAAACATCTTTTTAAGTAAACCTTCTAATTTTTTATCCATAGGATCTTTGAAAGCACAACTATCTTCTATGGGTATAGTGGTGCGTTTGTTTAAAGTGGAAACCGCTCCCTCGACCTTGGGGACTGTCTGCCATAAGTCCTTTCTGGGGTCGACCATAGGAAACAATTTTTTAAATATGGGGGGAGGGACGAAAGGAATACCGGGCCTTTCCCATTCTTTATTTACAATGTCCGCCACCCGCTTGGGTATAGGAAAAGCTTCGGGGAGCCCCGGGACCTCTAGGAACTTGTCCATTTTACATAGTTTCTCTGGGATGACCAACTTGTCACAATCATCCAGAGTGGATAATACCTCCTTAAGCAGAATGCGGAGATGTTCCAACTTAAATTTAAACGTAATCACATCAGGTTCAGCTTGTTGAGAAATGTTCCCTGAATCAGTAATTTCTCCCTCAGACAAAACCTCCCTGGCCCCATCAGACTGGTTTAGGGGCCCTTCAGAACCATTATTATCAGCGTCGTCATGCTCTTCAGTATCTAAAACAGAGCAGTCGCGCTTACGCTGATAAGTGTGCATTTTGGCTAAAATGTTTTTGACAGAATTATCCATTACAGCCGTTAATTGTTGCATAGTAAGGAGTATTGGCGCGCTAGATGTACTAGGGGCCTCCTGAGTGGGCAGGACTCGTGTAGACGAAGGAGGGAATGATGCAGTACCATGCTTACTCCCCTCACTTGAGGAATCATCTTGGGCATCATTGTCATTGTCACATAAATCACATTTATTTAAATGAGAAGGAACTCTGGCTTCCCCACATTCAGAACACAGTCTATCTGGTAGTTCAGACATGTTAAACAGGCATAAACTTGATAACAAAGTACAAAAAACGTTTTAAAATAAAACCGTTACTGTCACTTTAAATTTTAAACTGAACACACTTTATTACTGCAATTGCGAAAAAATATGAAGGAATTGCTCAAAATTCACCAAAATTTCACCACAGTGTCTTAAAGCCTTAAAAGTATTGCACCCCAAATTTGGAAGCTTTAACCCTTAAAATAAACGGAACCGGAGCCGTATTTAACTTTAACCCCTTTACAGTCCCTGGTGTCTGCTTTGCTGAGACCCAACCAAGCCCAAAGGGGAATACGATACCAAATGACGCCTTCAGAAAGTCTTTTCTATGTATCAGAGCTCCTCACACATGCGACTGCATGTCATGCCTCTCAAAAACAAGTGCGCAACACCGGCGCGAAAATGAGGCTCTGCCTATGATTGTGAAAGCCCCTAAAGAGAAAGGTGTCTAAAAAAGTGCCTGCCGATATAAACTTATCAAAATACCCAGATTAAATGATTCCTCAAGGCTAAATATGTGTTAATAATGAATCGATTTAGCCCAGAAAAAGTCTACAGTCTTAATAAGCCCTTGTGAAGCCCTTATTTACAATCTTAATAAACATGGCTTACCGGATCCCATAGGGAAAATGACAGCTTCCAGCATTACATCGTCTTGTTAGAATGTGTCATACCTCAAGCAGCAAGAGACTGCTCACTGTTCCCCCAACTGAAGTTAATTCCTCTCAACAGTCCTGTGTGGAACAGCCATGGATTTTAGTAACGGTTGCTAAAATCATTTTCCTCATACAAACAGAAATCTTCATCTCTTTTCTGTTTCTGAGTAAATAGTACATACCAGCACTATTTTAAAATAACAAACTCTTGATTGAATAATAAAAACTACAGTTAAACACTAAAAAACTCTAAGCCATCTCCGTGGAGATGTTGCCTGTACAACGGCAAAGAGAATGACTGGGGTAGGCGGAGCCTAGGAGGGATCATGTGACCAGCTTTGCTGGGCTCTTTGCCATTTCCTGTTGGGGAAGAGAATATCCCACAAGTAAGGATGACGCCGTGGACCGGACACACCTATGTTGGAGAAATAAGACTTACTTACCCCAGGACACTCATCTACATATAGCAGATAGCCAAACCAGTACTGAAACGAGAATCAGCAGAGGTAATGGTATATATAAGAGTATATCGTCGATCTGAAAAGGGAGGTAAGAGATGAATCTCTACAACCGATAACAGAGAACCTATGAAATAGACCCCGTAGAAGGAGATCACTGTATTCAAATAGGCAATACTCTCCTCACATCCCTCTGACATTCACTGCACGCTGAGAGGAAAACCGGGCTCCAACTTGCTGCGGAGCGCATATCCACGTAGAATCTAGCACAAACTTACTTCACCACCTCCATCGGAGGCAAAGTTTGTAAAACTGAATTGTGGGTGTGGTGAGGGGTGTATTTATAGGCATTTTGAGGTTTGGGAAACTTTGCCCCTCCTGGTAGGAATGTATATCCCATACGTCACTAGCTCATGGACTCTTGCTAATTACATGAAAGAAATATACACTTTCATGGCAATAAATAAAAGTGGGGTATGCAATAGGCCACAAACTAAAGATAGGCCTATCAGAAGAAATACTCTCTTTGTTAATAACTAAAATCACAAGTCATAAAATTGTAACATAACCTTCCCAAAATTCTGGCAAACCTATGCATGGGGGGCATAGGTGTACTCAGGGTGCCTTGCAGAAAACAACCTGAAGTATTCTTTTGCAATAACTTACAACAGTCTCTCCTAAATCATAGTCAAAAAGCAATGTGTCTGTAAAAATGAAAATTGAAAAATAACCACCATACACTTTCTCCAATTTTTTGGGCTAAAACGGTTGCTTCAAAGGCATCAAAGCACACCATATACAATACCTTGGGGTGTCAACTTTTCAAATATATGCACATTCATGGAAAACAAATAAATTGGGGTATGTTAAAAGACCCCCCAAAAAGACGATAGGCAAAGAAAATATGTTAAATGTGAAAAAAAAAATCACAAACGCATGTCAGACATTTGGCATTGCACCCCCCAAACAAACCACCAAACCTATGCATAGGTGGAATCACTGAACTCAGGAGATGTTGGTGACCACATATTGGTGTCTTCTTTGGTAGTAACACATAACAGGAGCTGTGAATCCATGTCTAAAGTACAATGTATGTGAACAATAACACAAAAATATGAATGCCCAATAGTTTGACAAAGACTAGTGGTTAAATTAGTGCATGGAACGTGTTAAAATACCTGCATTTGAAATACCCTAGGAAGTCTACTTTTCAAAAATATATGGTTTGATTGAGGTAAATTACATTGGCCGGCTTCAGAAATGTCTTAAATAGGACATGGGTGCATGGGATGTGAAAATTCAAAGTGGAAAAAATGGAATGGGCTTCCTAAAAATAAGGCCTTTTAGCCCCCAGAGAACCCAACACACCTATACATGGGTGGTATCACTGTACTCAGGAGAGGTTGTTGAACACATATTGAGGTGTTTTTTTGGCAGTAACACATAACAGGAACTGAAAATCCATGCCTAAAGTACAATGTGTGTGAAAAATAACACAAAAAAATGACTACCCAAAAGTTTGACAAAGACTGGTGGTTGAATTAGTGCATGGAAAGTGTTAAAATATCAGCATTTGAAAAACCCTAGGGTGTCTACTTTTCAAAAATATATGGTTTGATGGGGGTAAATTCCATTGGCCAGCTTCAGAAATGTCCCAAATAGGACATGGGTGCATGATGACCGATGTGAAAATTCCAAGTTGAAAAACTGGAATGCGCTACCTAAAAATAAGGCCATTTAGCCCCCAGAGAACCCGACACACCTATACATAGGTGGTATCACTGTACTTGGGAGATGTTGTTGAACACATATTGAGGTGGTTTTTGGCAGTAACACATAACAGGAACTGAAAATCCATGCCTAAAGTACAATGTGTGTGAAAAATAACACAAAAAAATGACTACCCAAAAGTTTGACAAAGACTGGTGGTTGAATTAGTGCATGGAAAGTGTTAAAATATCAGCATTTGAAAAACCCTAGGGTGTCTACTTTTCAAAAATATATGGTTTGATGGGGGTAAATTCCATTGGCCAGCTTCAGAAATGTCCCAAATAGGACATGGGTGCATGATGACCGATGTGAAAATTCCAAGTTGAAAAACTGGTATGCGCTCTCTAAAAATAAGGGCTTTTAGCCCACAGAGAACCCGACACACCTATACATGGGTGGTATCACTGTACCCAGGAGATGCTACTGAAGACATATTAGGGTGTTATTCGGCAGTAACCCTTACCATTTTATCAGTAAATGTATTCCTAAATTGCTATTTGTCAAAAAATCAAATTATTTTTTTCCCCCCCCCCAAACTTTGGCATAGATTGGTGGTAAAATGGTTGCATGAAAAAAGTCAAAATACCCCAAGTTTAATACCTTAGGTTGTCTTCTTTTAAAAAATATATACATTTGAAGGGTTATTCAGGGATTCCTTACAGATATTGGTGTTACAATGTAACTATCGCCAATTTTGAAAAAACATGGTTTTGAAATAGCAAAGTGCTACTTGTACTTATTGCCCTATAACTTGCAAAAAAAGCAAAGAACATGTAAACATTGGGTATTTCTAAACTCAAGACAAAATTTAGAAACTGTTTAGCATTGGTATTTTATGGTGGTTGTAGATGTGTTAGAGATTTTGGGGCTCAAAGTTAGAAAAAGTGTGTTTTTTTTCCTAATATTTTATATTTTTTTTTATAGTAAATTATAAGATATGATGAAAATAATGGTATCTTTAGAAAGTCCTTTTAATGGCGAGAAAAACGGTATATAATATGTGTGGGTACAGTAAATGAGTAAGAGGAAAATAACAGTTAAACACAAACATCGCAGAAATGCAAAAATAGCCTTGGTCCCAGATGGTCAACAAATTGAAAAGTGGCCTGGTCACTAAGGGGTTAAGCACTGAAATGGAGGAATATGAGATCTCAAAGATGATACTCAAGTCATGTGACCCTCTGTCAGATAACTGCTACATAAATAAATAGAAATTACCCTACACTTTTAGAATTATATCAGGGGTGGGTGATGCTGAACTATTTGTAGGGACCAAATAATTCATATTATGTATCATTTTTTAAGAGGCAAGAATGAGACCACTGTAAGGGGGATATTAATACAATTTATTTATATCAACTTTCAAAATTCTCGGCAGTGGGGTAAACATAACTGAAAAGTAAAGGAGAACTGGTTATACCTGTGTGTGAGTTGTTAACAGCTCTTGAAAAAGCAGCTGATCTGAAGCATATTTGTTTGGCCTCATTCAATCACAATTATGTAATTTAAAATGTTAAAGCAACTAACTTAACATTTATTTTTAAAAACATAAACTAAAAATGTATGCAAGAAAAAAAAAACAGGTTGAAATGGAGTGTGGTGCAAGTCCGAAATGGAAAAAACTAAATGAATACAAAGCCAGAATGAGAGTGATGGAAGTGAAGGTGCAGATATTCTTTTTAAGCTAACAGAACAGATTTAGATTTACCAAGGAGATTACTCTTTTTCATTTTACTGACTTGGAAGTAGGTTAATAATTCAAATATTAAAAATCTGCTTCAGTGGTTGTGATTTTTATTCTCCACAATTTGTTATTTTTAAGTTCGTTATCAATTAAAAAAAGTAATTTATATGAATAGATTGGAAATTTAATTTATTCTGTTAAAATTTTAGTAAAATGTTAACGTATAATTAAAAGTTACTAATACACTGACTACTAACTAGGGTTAAATTATAATAACTTAACACTGACAGACAGCAATTCCATTAAACACCCATAAAAATTACTATTTGGTTTGGAGGAGAAGGAACAACAACCGAGATATGGATACAATATAGATCATGAATATCCATTATTTTTATTTTTACGTAAACATATTTGCCAACCCTGCTGAGACAACCATGTGCTGCAGTGGTAGTTAGCAGCAAAAACATAATTTATGCTTACCTGATAAATTCCTTTCTTCTGTTGTGTGATCAGTCCACGGGTCATCATTACTTCTGGGATATAACTCCTCCCCAACAGGAAATGCAAGAGGATTCACCCAGCAGAGCTGCATATAGCTCCTCCCCTCTACGTCAGTCCCAGTCATTCGACCAAGAAACAACGAGAAAGGAGTAACCAAGGGTGAAGTGGTGACTGGAGTATAATTTAAAAGATATTTACCTGCCTTAAAACAGGGCGGGCCGTGGACTGATCACACAACAGAAGAAAGGAATTTATCAGGTAAGCATAAATTATGTTTTCTTCTGTTATGTGTGATCAGTCCACGGGTCATCATTACTTCTGGGATACCAATACCAAAGCAAAAGTACACGGATGACGGGAGGGATAGGCAGGCTCATTATACAGAAGGAACCACTGCCTGAAGAACCTTTCTCCCAAAAATAGCCTCCGAAGAAGCAAAAGTGTCAAATTTGTAAAATTTGGAAAAAGTATGAAGCGAAGACCAAGTTGCAGCCTTGCAAATCTGTTCAACAGAGGCCTCATTCTTAAAGGCCCAAGTGGAAGCCACAGCTCTAGTGGAGTGAGCTGTAATTCTTTCAGGAGGCTGCTGTCCAGCAGTCTCATAGGCTAAACGTATTATGCTACGAAGCCAAAAAGAGAGAGAGGTAGCAGAAGCTTTTTGACCTCTCCTCTGTCCAGAGTAAACGACAAACAAGGAAGAAGTTTGGCGAAAATCTTTAGTTGCCTGCAAGTAGAACTTGAGGGCACGAACTACATCCAGATTGTGTAAAAGACGTTCCTTCTTTGAAGAAGGATTTGGACACAAGGATGGGACAACAATCTCTTGATTGATGTTCCTGTTAGTGACTACCTTAGGTAAGAACCCAGGTTTAGTACGCAGAACTACCTTGTCTGAGTGAAAAATCAGATAAGGGGAATCACAATGTAAGGCTGATAACTCAGAGACTCTTCGAGCCGAGGAAATAGCCATTAAAAACAGAACTTTCCAAGATAACATTTTTATATCAATGGAATGAAGGGGTTCAAACGGAACACCCTGTAAAACGTTAAGAACTAAGTTTAAACTCCATGGTGGAGCAACAGCTTTAAACACAGGCTTGATCCTAGCTAAAGCCTGACAAAAGGACTGGACGTCTGGATTTTCTGACAGACGTCTGTGTAACAAGATGGACAGAGCTGAAATCTGTCCCTTTAATGAACTAGCTGATAAACCCTTTTCTAAACCTTCTTGTAGAAAAGACAATATCCTAGCGATCCTAACCTTACTCCAGGAGTAACCTTTGGATTCGCACCAGTATAGGTATTTCCGCCATATTTTATGGTAAATCCTTCTGGTAACAGGCTTCCTAGCCTGAATCAGGGTATCAATAACCGACTCAGAAAAACCACGTTTTGATAAAATCAAGCGTTCAATTTCCAAGCAGTCAGCTTCAGAGAAGTTAGATTTTGATGTTTGAATGGACCCTGTATCAGAAGGTCCTGTCTCAGAGGTAGAGACCAAGGCGGACAGGATGACATGTCCACTAGATCTGCATACCAAGTCCTGCGTGGCCAAGCAGGTGCTATTAGAATTACTGATGCTCTCTCCTGTTTGATTTTGGCAATCAATCGAGGAAGCAGCGGGAAGGGTGGAAACACATAAGCCATCCTGAAGTTCCAAGGTGCTGTCAAAGCATCTATCAGAACTGCTCCCGGATCCCTGGATCTGGACCCGTAGCGAGGAAGTTTGGCGTTCTGGCGAGACGCCATGAGATCTATCTCTGGTTTGCCCCAACGTCGAAGTATTTGGGCAAAGACCTCCGGATGAAGTTCCCACTCCCCCGGATGAAGAGTCTGGCGACTCAAGAAATCCGCCTCCCAGTTCTCCACTCCCGGGATGTGGATTGCTGACAGGTGGCAAGAGTGAGACTCTGCCCAGCGAATTATCTTTGATACTTCCATCATTGCTAGGGAGCTTCTTGTCCCTCCCTGATGGTTGATGTAAGCTACAGTCGTGATGTTGTCCGACTGAAACCTGATGAACCCCCGAGTTATTAACTGGGGCCAAGCCAGAAGGGCATTGAGAACTGCTCTCAATTCCAGAATGTTTATTGGAAGGAGACTCTCCTCCTGATTCCATAGTCCCTGAGCCTTCAGAGAATTCCAGACAGCGCCCCAACCTAGTAGGCTGGCGTCTGTTGTTACAATTGTCCAGTCTGGCCTGCTGAATGGCATTCCCCTGGACAGGTGTGGCCGATGAAGCCACCATAGAAGAGAATTTCTGGTCTCTTGATTCAGATTCAGAGTAGGGGACAAATCTGAGTAATCCCCATTCCACTGACTTAGCATGCATAGTTGCAGCGGTCTGAGGTGTAGGCGTGCAAAAGGTACTATGTCCATTGCCGCTACCATTAAGCCGATCACCTCCATGCATTGAGCTACTGACGGGTGTTGAATGGAATGAAGGACGCGGCATGCATTTTGAAGTTTTGTTAACCTGTCTTCTGTCAGGTAAATCTTCATTTCTACAGAATCTATAAGAGTCCCCAAGAATGGAACTCTTGTGAGAGGAAAGAGAGAACTCTTCTTTTCGTTCACTTTCCATCCATGCGACCTTAGAAATGCCAGAACTAACTCTGTATGAGACTTGGCAGTTTGAAAGCTTGAAGCTTGTATTAGAATGTCGTCTAGGTACGGAGCTACCGAAATCCCTCGCGGTCTTAGTACCGCTAGAAGGGCACCCAGAACCTTTGTGAAGATTCTTGGAGCCGTAGCCAATCCGAATGGAAGAGCTACAAACTGGTAGTGCCTGTCTAAGAAGGCAAACCTTAGATACCGGTGATGATCTTTGTGGATCGGTATGTGAAGGTAAGCATCCTTTAAATCCACTGTGGTCATGTACTGACCCTCTTGGATCATGGGTAAAATAGTCCGAATAGTTTCCATCTTGAACGATGGAACTCTTAGTAATTTGTTTAGAGTCTTTAAATCTAAGATTGGCCTGAAAGTTCCCTCTTTTTTGGGAACCACAAACAGGTTTGAGTAGAACCCTTGTCCTTGTTCCGACCACGGAACCGGATGGATCACTCCCATTGTTAACAGATCTTGTACGCAGCGTAGAAACGCTTCTTTCTTTATCTGGTTTGTTGACAACCTTGACAGATGAAATCTCCCTCTTGGGGGAGATAATTTGAAGTCTAGAAGGTATCCCTGAGATATGATCTCTAGTGCCCAGGGATCCTGAACATCTCTTGCCCAGGCCTGGGCGAAGAGAGAGAGTCTGCCCCCTACTAGATCCGGTCCCGGATCGGGGGCTCTCGGTTCATGCTGTCTTTGGGGCAGCAGCAGGTTTCCTGGCCTGCTTGCTTTTGTTCCAGGACTGGTTAGGCTTCCAGCCTTGCCTGTAACGAGCAACAGCTCCTTCCTGTTTTGGTGCAGTGGAGGTTGATGCTGCTCCTGTTTTGAAATTCCGAAAGGGACGAAAATTAGACTGTCTAGCCTTAGCTTTGGCCTTGTCTTGAGGTAGGGCGTGGCCCTTACCTCCCGTAATGTCAGCGATAATTTCTTTCAAACCGGGCCCGAATAAGGACTGCCCCTTGAAAGGTATATTAAGTAATTTGGACTTAGAAGTAACATCAGCTGACCAGGATTTTAGCCACAGTGCCCTGCGTGCCTGTATGGCGAATCCTGAGTTCTTAGCCGTAAGTTTGGTTAAATGTACTACGGCCTCCGAAATGAAAGAATTAGCTAGTTTAAGGACTCTAAGCCTGTCCGTAATGTCGTCTAGCGTAGAGGAACTAAGGTTCTCTTCAAGCGACTCAATCCAAAATGCTGCCGCAGCCGTAATCGGCGCGATACATGCAAGGGGTTGTAATATAAAACCTTGTTGAACAAACATTTTCTTAAGGTAACCCTCTAATTTTTTATCCATTGGATCTGAGAAAGCACAGCTATCCTCCACCGGGATAGTGGTACGCTTAGCTAAAGTAGAAACTGCTCCCTCCACCTTGGGGACCGTTTGCCATAAGTCCCGAGTGGTGGCGTCTATTGGAAACATCTTTCTAAATATTGGAGGGGGTGAGAACGGCACACCGGGTCTATCCCACTCCTTAGTAACAATTTCAGTTAGTCTCTTAGGTATAGGAAAAACGTCAGTACTCGCCGGTACCGCAAAGTATTTATCCAACCTACACAGTTTCTCTGGTATTGCAACAGTGTTACAATCGTTGAGAGCTGCTAAGACCTCCCCTAGTAGTACACGGAGGTTCTCCAATTTAAATTTAAAATTTGAAATATCTGAGTCCAATCTGTTTGGATCAGAACCGTCACCCACAGAATGAAGCTCTCCGTCCTCATGCTCTGCGAGCTGTGACGCAGTATCAGACATGGCCCTAGCATTGTCAGCGCACTCTGTTCTCACCCCAGAGTGATCACGCTTGCCTCTTAGTTCAGGTAATTTAGACAAAACTTCAGTCATAACAGTAGCCATATCTTGTAATGTTATCTGTAATGGCCGCCCAGATGTACTAGGCGCCAAAATATCACGCACCTCCCGGGCGGGAGATGCAGGTACTGTCGCGTGAGGCGAGTTAGTCGGCATAACTCTCCCCTCGCTGTTTGGTGAAATTTGTTCACATTGTACAGATTGACTTTTATTTAAAGTAGCATCAATACAGTTAGTACATAAATTTCTATTGGGCTCCACCTTGGCATTGGAACAAATGACACAGATATCTTCCTCTGAGTCAGACATGTTTAACACACTAGCAAAAAACTTACAACTTGGTTATAATCTTTTTTAGCAAAAAACGTACTGTGCCTCAAAGAGGTACTAACGATTAAATGACAGTTGAAATAATGAACTGAAAAACAGTTATTGCATCAAATTTTAAAACAACACAACTTTTAGCAAAGGTTTGTTCCCATTAGTAAAAAACAACACTAATTAAATTTGTACATAAGAAAACAAAACAACGTTTTTTTTTTTTTTTTTTTTTTTTTTTTTTTTTTTTTTTTTATACACAGTCACTATAAGAATTCTCACAGCTCTGCTGAGAGAATTTACCTCCCTTCAAAGAAGTTTGAAGACCCCTGAGATCTGTCAGAAATGAACCGGATCATGCAGGACATATAAAAGTAGCTGACTGGAATTTTTTGATGCGTAGCAAAGAGCGCCAAAAACGGCCCCTCCCTCTCCCACACAGCAGTGAAGAGAAACGAAACTGTCACAATTAAAGCAAAAAACTGCCAAGTGGAAAATAATGCCCAAACATTTATTCACACAGTACCTCAGCAATGTAAACGATTCTACATTCCAGCAAAAACGTTTAACATGAGAATAGTTATTAAAAGGATTAGTGACCTTAACACAGTAGTTCCGGTGAAATACCATCCCCAGAATACTGAAGTGTATACATACATGTCATTTTAACGGTATGGCAGGCTTTTCTCATCAATTCCATTCAGAAAATAAAAACTGCCACATACCTCAATGCAGATTCATCTGCCCGCTGTCCCCTGATCTGAAGCCTTTACCTCCCTCAGATGGTCGAGAACAGCAATATGATCTTAACGACTCCGGTTAAAATCATAGTAAAAAATCTCTGTCAGATTCTTCCTCAAACTCTGCCAGAGAAGTAATAACACGCTCCGGTGCTATTTTAAAATAACAAACTTTTGATTGAAGTCATAAAAACTAAGTATAATCACCATAGTCCTCTCACACATCCTATCTAGTCGTTGGGTGCAAGAGAATGACTGGGACTGACGTAGAGGGGAGGAGCTATATGCAGCTCTGCTGGGTGAATCCTCTTGCATTTCCTGTTGGGGAGGAGTTATATCCCAGAAGTAATGATGACCCGTGGACTGATCACACATAACAGAAGAAATCACCCATTTCCTGCTTGCTGGACTTTATGTATGTGTCTAATATATTTGCAAGGGTTAAACACCATAGTAGGCTAGGATCAGTGATGAAAATTACATAACTATGTATGTATTTTTCCGTTACAATGGGTATTTTGGATTAAAATGTTGATTATTTTTAATAAGCTGGTGCTATACCACCATCTTTAAAGCTGTACTTCCAAGCAAGGAATTGAGTTTGGAGAAGTGATTAATCAGGATTCAAAAAGCAGCGTTTACTTTTAAGAATGAGATTGGGGAGAGCACACAGATACATTTTTTGCAATGAGAGGGTGAATACAAGGGAGAGTCACTCAACGCTAGAAGAGAGCTAAATTGTAATTCAAAATGGGGGAAGGAAATTGGTTTTACGGTAGCTTAGCTATTCATTTGTCTCACCATAACATAGCATTGCTTATGAGATAAGAGGCACAAGCCTACATATACACAGCCCAGAAAACACTCCCACAGATGAAAAAAGTGTGCAAGCTCTCTCAGCAGCATGGATAAACCATACACGTAACATGTACTAAAAGCAAGGAGGTAATGAACTACTGTAGAACTGCTTCAAAATGCTTCACTAGAAGTCCACACAACTTTATGCAACACATAAGCAGCATGCTGTAAACCCAGCAAAAAAGTGATACAAATAAACTTCAAGATTGAAATATACAATTTAAATAAGTCAAAATAAAGTTACAAAATAATTGTACATAGACATACAACCAGAAAAGTGTGCCGAACGCTGTCTAATTCACAAGGCATTGCCTTTTAAAACAAATGTCAATTATTTATAAATTTTCATAACCCCATTCACATCTTTTAAGGAATTGTTATGTGAAACTTATGTCAGGGGATCACTGGAGAGCATCCTCTCCCTATTTTTAAATTGCCACATTGGCTATACTCGATAACTATTCGGATATTTCCATACTCGGGTGATGTAGGTTTTCCTCTAACAGTGATGCTTGCAGTGTTAATGATATTACATTTCAGCTCCCGGATTGTAGGAGCTTAGTATATTTTGTACTGAGCAAGTTGCTGTAACATTAAATATTCCCTTATTTCCTCCCATGTAGGACTAATGTCGATATGGGCATTATGACAATCGGTATAGCCACAGTTGAGTGTTTTTAATCATGTGTGTGTGACTTCACTTAATAAATCATATACATGTATGGCGATATGAAAGTTTATAAATAATTCATATTAATTTCAAAAGGTGGTGACTTTTGAATTAGAGACAGGGTTTGGTACTCTTTTCAGAGTTGTATGTCTATATACAATTATTTTGTAATTGTCTGACTTGTGCCTACACCCTGCCAGGAGAAATTTTGATACAGTGATTAACTTAAAGGGACACTGATCCCACATTTTTTTCTTTCGTGATTCAGATAGAAATTTGCTTAAAATTTCATGCTCTTATTTACTCCTATTATCAAATTTTCTTTATTCTCTTGGTATCTTTATTTGAAATTCAAGAATGTAAGTTTAGATGCTGGCCCATTTTTGGTGAACAACCTGGGTTGTCCTTGCTGATTGGTGGATAAATTAATCCACCAATAAAAAATTGCTGTCCAGAGTTCTGAACTAAGAAAAAAAGCTTAGATGCCTTTTTCAAATAAAGATAGCAAGAGAATGAAGAAAAATTGATAATAGGAGTAAATTAGAAAGTTGCTTAAAATTGCATTCTCTATCTGAATCATGAAATAAAAAATTTGGGTTCAGTGTCCCTTTAATAATTTCTCTTGGAGATTGCTTCACTGCCTTTCCTCCAATTTTCTTTTGTATAAGAAGTCAGAAAAAAAAGACAAAGGTAAGCAGCATTGTGTAACCATAGGCCTTAGGTTTGACACTCTCTGTATACCTACTCACCAGCCTTAACATACAAGAAAACACATATAGTTTAGGATCACACACCTATCCCCACCCTCCAGTATTCCAAAAGCAAATCAGTGAGCTCAATAGATAAAGAAGATTTTTAGAAATGCCCAAATCCAATTACAGAACATATCACCTCACTTATCTCAAATACTTGAGCCCTTTACAGCAGAGTTTGACAAATTAAGGAGCCATGGAGCAACTGGCTTATATAATTTTACCCTTGGCTCCTAACTTTTTGGGTTATTCTCCATATATCTATATAAAAATACCACTGTCTCCTAAAGTTATGTCTGGCTCCTAAATATTTTTACAGGCTGCAAAATTAAAAAATATGGGTTGACCCCTGCTTTAGTCTCCCACCTTTATTGCAATCAATATTATATAAACCTCCAGAGTGGCATGCATGTTAACACTCCTGAAAGTGGGCTTTCAGGGTAAAGCATATTCAATATAAAAAAACAGTAAGAAAATGATCCCCTTTCACTGCATCTTGGTCAAAGTGATCAGCTTTGCAGGGGTTGGTAGGTAAAATAGGTATAGAAAATCAAACTGTTTTAGTAAAAAAACAAAAAACACAAAACTGTTGTTTTCAAAATAACTCCCTCAATGCTGCTAAAGCAAATGCCCCCAGAGAAATAACCTATTCTCATGATTGTCCCTTGGGTTTACTTTGGTGTCCAGTGGGGGTAAGAGAAACCAGTGTCTGAGCACCATGGAGCTCCTCATCTAACAAATAAATATTTAAAGTGAAGGTCAATTTCGATGAATTAGTGCCCGGTTTTTAAAAACATATTAAAAAACAAGGGCACTTTGATCAAAATTGACTTTTCATTCGTTTTCTTCTAAAACTTACCTTTTAATCCTGACAACCGCTCCAGCGATTCCCCTGGCCGTCGGAAGCCTCTTCTTACGTCAGAAATGACGAATCCAGCTTCCTCCAATCACGGCTTTCCCCCCGGTAGAAAGCCGGATTCGTCATTTTGGACCCATGAAGAGGGCTTTCGACGGGCAGAGGAAGCGCTGGAGCGGCTGTCAGGATTAAAAGGTAAGTTTCTGAAGAAAACTAGTGAAATATCAATTTTGATGAATTACAAGTTCTCTTGTTTTTAATAGAATTATTAAAAACCGGGCACCAATTCATCAAAATTGACCTCCAATAAACAAGTGCTTTCCATGGTTCTTAACCAAAAAAATAGCTTAGATGCCTTCTTTTTCAAATAAAGAAAGCTAGAGAACGAAGAAAAATTGATAATAGGAGTAAATTAGAAAGTTGCCTAAAATTGCATGCTCTTTCTGAATCGCAAAAGAAAAAAATTGGGTTCAGTGTCCCTTTAAGCGGTGCTCAGCATCCCAGAAGCAGAACTTGTTTTCACTTTCTGCGATGAGTTTGTTTTTATTGAAAAAAATTTCTGCAGGTAATTTTGAAATTAAATTAATGTTTAAATTAAGTAGTTATAATAAAGCACCAGCTCAATTGCAATGCATTGATTACCTGGAGCATAAAGCAATATATATTATATTGCATCAGTTGAAAATTGCATTATTTTTTTCAAATATCTATTTAATACATTTTATTTCTGTTGCCTTTGGTCTAACATCACAATTATAAAGTAAAAATTTAGTTATAGGTGCATTGCTCATAAGAACAATATTCAGGATTCACAGCTTCGCACTTTAAGGTAGATAATAAGTTTTGCATCAACAACCAAAAACGGAAAAGCATTGTTTGCAAAAGCAGTGGGCATATTAAAACTGACAATATACACCAATTTCCATATAACTGCAAGTAATAGACACTACTATAAAGAAGAATATGCACGGATACAGATCTAAAAATCCAGTATAAAACCTTTTTAAAAAAAACTTAGAAACTCCCACTCCCAGTTTAAGAGTATGGAAAAAGGTTAGACTGGGACACTCACTGAGAGGAACAGAGAAAGCAGTAAGAGCAGACACCCGCCCCGCATATAAAATGACCCATTACACAAACAGGAGCACGCAGGAGTCTGTAGACTTCAGTCTAAATCTGATACTTTGCAGCTTGGTTAGTCCGAGTCTGAAAATCAGCAGAAAGTTATTAAAAAAAATAAGCAAAACTATACATAACACGCTCAGATGGGATGTATAAAATGGAGCATCTACAAAAGATTTATGCAAAGAAAAATCTGGTGTACAGTGTCCCTTTAAGAAGTATAGGTGTGAATATTATTGTGTATATATAAATATATTGCAAAATTTTCAGATATGAAAGAAACATAATGCAGCTTACAATTTGTGTAATGTCTCTTTAATAAAAAAGTTCCTTTCTTAAAAAAAAAAAAAAAAAAAAATTATATATATATATATATATATATATATATATATATATATATATATATATATATATATATATATATATATATATATATATATATATATATATACATATATATATATATATACATATATATACACACACTTCAACAAATTCCCTTTTTTGGCTACCAAGGTACTGTGTTATTAATTGGTATCGATAACATCTATTATAAAGATACCTTGAGGTCCAAAGTATTTATATTGCTTTATAACTCTTATACCGCTATACACACTCTTGAAGACAGACAACAATACCTCCAATACCACGAAAATACATTAGGAAATACCTACTCCTGACATACACGTTTTTCAGCTCAGCCAATCAGTAACCAAATATCCAGGCAAATAGTCATTTGGAAAGAGCTCTCGGAATTTACTCTTTAATAGAGTAATATACTATAAACAAACTTTAGGACTTAATTACTTTTTGCAAAGTGAATAACGTCTGTGTTATTACAAAAGATAACAATCCCCTTTGTTCTCTATAAAAAGAGTTGAGGGGTGGTGTACAGAGCACCTAGAGAGAAAGCTAAGGTAGCTAAGATACAGTGGATTAGTTTAATATATATACTTTAAAAAGTGCATACATTAGATTAAATGCATCAAATAGAACAAAGTAGTTTAATGAATAAATATGATGATATACAAAACATCAAATAAAACAAATAAAAGACATGGATCCATGTGTTCAATAAGACATAAAAGACAGATCCAATAGTTAGTAAATGCCTTCTGACTTTTAAAATTCTGATAAAATACCAATTAGGGTGATCAAACCTGATAAAATATGTATCAGCAAAGATGGCAACAATGGTTAATCAACAGGTGTGCGTCAACAGCTTGTGGTGTGACAGTGTGCTCCTCACAATTGAGTTACAGCAGCTTTTCAAAAAGCTTGGTAGATGTTCAAAATTATAAGTAAGAAAATCCGTGGACTAATGGTTATCAATGTCTAAGTGAAAAAAAAGAGGCTTAACTCAATCGTGATTAAATATAAAAATACCAAAATACTGTGGGAAAAAAGTGAAAAATGTTAAAAGATCCAAAAATATTGTGTACACAAAAACAAGAACAAAAAACAGAATGACTCTCAAAATGAAAAAAATCTAACTTGTTTGCTTGGTGATGAATACCTATGTGATTCCTCCAATGTCCCGGGAGTCCTTTGAAACTCTTTTAGAAATTTCTTGGTGTTCTTAGCAGAGTGTGTTAATAATCATATTATTATATATGAAATTTCTCCATCTGCATACATCTGATAGAAACGAACTTGAGTCTATTTAATGTTATTTTTAAAGGAATTTCACTTTAAAGATCATTCCAAGTTCTCTTTCTATATTATCTATTTAGTTCCTTATAGATGGCTAAAGTTGAAGTCATCTCTTATTTCCCCCACTTCATATCTAAAAATTACATCGCTATTGCTCATAAACTGTTAAATTATTGGAATTTTATCAATTTTATTTGAAATTCCATTTTGAATTGCACTAGACTCTCAAATTTATTAGGATTCTATTAGAATTCCATTAGATCCTTGATCTAATAACGGATTGTATTATATGAGCCAAGTATTAGCCATGCACAAAGTACTCTGTAAACCTCTCCGTCATGTCTAATAGTATAAATTCTATTTAGCTATATCAAATATTTTTAAGGAGTCTGGTTATAGAAGACACCTGTAAGATACATGAACAGCTGACTTTTAGTAAACACGTCTAGACCCAATCACCACGCTCATATGAAACCGGAAATGAAGTCATATCCAATCAGATACGAGTGATAGCGAAAACGGCTAATACTGATTTGGAATGTCCTTGGAAAATAACAAGGTAAGTAGGATGTAGCCACAGCAAATCCCCCTATTTAAAACTAAATACATTGCAATATATAAAATCAAAATCTGATACATCACTTCCGGTTTCCGATTCAGGCTCTCACTAAAGATACCGGAGGGTAAAAAAAAAAAAAAAAGGGGCAGCCAGGGAAATTTTAGCGCCCAAACGACACAACTAGGACACTAAGGAGACAGTATATAAGGCTACGAATTACATACAGTTTTTAGTCTTGAGAAAGGCCTGAATATAGAGGCCGAAACGCGTTGACTTTAAAATGGTAAGCCTATTTACAATATCAGCATAATACTTTGTATCCAATCTGCACTATTGTGATTTATTTATCACAGGACACACCAATGAATTTCTAAAAGAGTTTCAAAGGACTCCCAGGACATTGGAGGAATCACATAGGAAACAAGTTTGATTTTTTCATTTTGAGAGTCATTCTTTTTTTTGTTCTTGTTTTTGTGTGCACAATATTTTTTGGATCTTTTAACATTTTTCACTTTTTACCACAGTATTTTGGTATTTTTAATCAGGATTAAGTTAAGCCTCTTTTTTTCCATTTAAACATTGATAACCATTAGTCAACGGTTTTACTTACTTATAATTTTTGACATCTACCAAGCTTTTTGGGACACTTAACACACATTGACACAGGTTCCCTATGTTGGGTTAAAAACCTGCTGTAATTGTGAGGAGCAAACTGTCACACCACAAGCTGTTGACGCACACTTGCTGATTAACCATTGTTGCCATCTTTGCTGATACATATTTTATCAGGTTTGATCACCATAATCGGTATTTTATTAGAAGTCAGAAGGCATTTACAAACTATTGAATCTGTCTTTTACGTCTCATTGAACACATGGATCCATGTCTTTTATTTAATTGTTTTATTTGATGTTTGTATATCATCATATTTATTCATTTAACTACTTTGTTCTATTTGATGCATTTAATCTAATGTATGCACTTTTTAAAGTATATATATTAAACTAATCCACTGTATCTTAGCTACCTTAGCCTTCTCTCTAGGTGCTCTGGACACCACCCCTCAACTCTTTTGCTATTGGCCAGCTAGGTAACCATTTGTACAGAGCTATAGGTGCTTCACTTTTCCTTAGCGCTTGGTCTCCTACATTCCCCTAATAAATTCTCTATGAAAAACACCCAGGGGAGATACTAATATGTATTTTATAAGCTAGAGCTGTCATAAGTGCCGTTTAAGTCAATTTTGGCGTTCCACGATTATGCAGTTCAATCACAAAAAATAGATTGTCTAGGCTCTGTACTATTCCTTTACAGTGGTAGTCATTTATTAATCTCTATGAACAGATTTAAGTAGGTTTTGCTAAACAACATACTTTAATAGTGTACAAAATATTATACCATAACAACATTTTAATAATAATCTAGATTCTTACAGTTAAAGGGACTGTAAAGTAAAAATTAAACAAATAGATTGGATAGAGCATGATATTTTTAACATCTTTCCAATTTACTTATATTATCAAGTTTGCTTTGTTCTGTTGGTATAATTTATTAAAGGGTAAACTTAAGTGAGCTCAGGAGCATGCACGTGTCTTTAGCCATCTGGCAGTAGTGTTTGCAACAATGTTTATAGTAGTGTTATACATAGTTGCAAACACTGCTGCCATAAACTACTGAAGACGCATGAAGACGCATGCAAGCTCCTATCAGCTTATCTAGGTTTACCCACAAACAAAGGATACCAAACGAACAAGGCTAATTTGATAATAGAAGTTTACTTAGAAAGTAGTTTAAAATAGGGATGCACCGAAATTTCGGCCGCAGAAAGTTTCGGCCGAAAATAGCATTTTTTGTTATTTTGGTTTTCGTTTTTTTTGCCTTTTATTTTCGGCAAAATTATTGTGTAGCATATTTTAAATTAAAGCCTAGAGCTGCTGTTTGAGTTCATTACTTGACTTACTGTTTTGCATATAATAATAGTTTTCTAGGACTATACTTTATTTTGATAATTGGTAACAAAACAAAAACGGTTAAATCTGATTCTGTTACACAGAACTAAATAAAGAATAATACTAGCGATGCACCAAAATTTGGGCCGCCGAAAATGTGCATTTCCAAATTTGGCCCAAAGAAGACCAAAATGGCTAAAATTGTACAGCCCTCCCCTGTTCTATTGAGTTACATGTCTATCCTTAGCATAAGGTGAGCAGCACAGCACTGGCATGGTACACAGAGCACACACATAAGTACCATTACATGATGATATTTGAAACCAGCAGAGAAGGAAACCAAAGTTCTGAATAGTGAATACAAATATCAAAGGAGGATAAGTAACATGTTTATAAACACTTGATATTATCAGACACAGCCCTAAGCACACACAGTGAATATCTTTAAGCCTTATATACAGTGTTCATACATCAGCCTCTTGTGCATAGACATTCTATTCGCCTGAGGCAAATATGCGTGCACACTTTATAAGCATAAGCCCCAAGCTCGCACACATTTGGTACAAATTAGCACCCACCAGACAGTGTATACAAAAAAGCACAGTAACTTTCTATAACCACCTTGCACGTAAGGTTGTAGCTAAGTCCAGTGGTCCTGGTGATAGGTGACAGGCAGACTCCATTTGGGGCTCCGGACATATAATCTGATGGGTCAGTGTGAGACCCGAACCAGGAACTAGGCGGAGATACGATGAGAGACAATCAGGTGCAGCCACGCTCATCGCACGGATAACTACACCCAAAAACAAAACACATGTCCACCTTGTATTGTTGTCTGGCTATAACCACGCTCTCCCTTATAGAGCTCCAGTTTCACTGCAGATCACGCCTTACTGTACAAGTGACCATGTCCATTTGTTAGAGCTTTCCCGCCTACAAGCTCTCTCAGCTACACACACACACACACACACTGTAGTTAAAAAAGAAAAAAACAATTTCGGTTTCGTTTCGGTTTTCGGCCAGGATCATCCTGAATTTTCGGTATCGGTTTCGGTCCAGAATTTTCATTTCGGTGCATCCCTGAAATTGCATGCTCTATCTGAATCATGAATACTTGATTTTGATTTAACGGTCCCTTTAATATAATTCAAACATCAAACACTGCCTTTTATCTCACAGTATAAAGTCTGGATGAATCCCAGATACTACAATCCATAATAAAAAAATGCAAAATAGATCAATTCAGATTTTAAAAAAAGGTTATGTTAAACAGCCTTTAAATATTACAAAAATGTATTTAATAAAATAAACAAAATCACAAATCTAATTATTTAGAACAATACCCTTAATATATATTTCCCCATTAATCAACCAAAATTAAGAGTACAAATCCAATTCTGAAATCAGTCCTAATGGATAGTGTTATCTTGTCTTATTAATTATTTCTGGAAGTCACAACCTCTCAAACTCTTCTGTTCTTTACATACATCACAACAGGTAAGGTTTTTACTAAATGCCAATGTTTGTTCAGAATTTATTACAAATCAAGCAACATTGACAATTATAATCTGTGATAAAAGGAAACTTTAATCCCTGTTCCTCCTTGTTCATTCTATTCTTATATGTTCAAATGGTGCTCCTAACCCGTTCTCTCACACATAGGGGTCGATTTATCAACCTGTGGCGGACAGGGGCGCACATACGCAACCCTGTCTGCCGCAGCTCACCTCTGGAGGGCTTAATTCCGCTGCCGGAATTCAGCATTGCATAGGAGCACTGGTTTGCGCTTGCGTGTAATTCCGCCCCCTGCCCGCATACAGCCAATCACGCGCGGGTAGGAGCTGTCAATCACCTCCAGAGGTGAGCTGCGGCAGACAGGGTTGCGTATGTGCGCCCCTGTCCGCCGCAGCTCACCTCTGGAGGGCTTAATTCCGCTGCCGGAATTCAGCATTGCATAGGAGCACTGGTTTGCGCTTGCGTGCAATTCCGCCCCCTGCCCGCATACAGCCAATCACGCGCGGGTAGGAGCTGTCAATCTCCCCAGTCAGACGAGACTTGGGAGATTGAAATTTGCCACCTAAGAGGTGGTGAAAGGTTAGGGAAAGCAGCGGTCTGATGACCGCTGCTTGTTAAATATGGACTGTAGGCCCTCTTTGTCAGAACCTCCAAACGTAGCAGGGCGATGGGGTTGATAAATCGACCACTTAATATAGCCGTTTACTTGGATCATAACCTCTCTCTTGAAAATGTTCTTCTTATACCGTAATCTGTGTTTCAAAATCTATTTCACAGTTCATTCTAATACTTAAAGGGACATCCCAGCCAAAATTGAAATCTACATGGATGTAATTCACTTTTGAATACAAGCATTTTTGTAATATACATGTATTGGCAAAAATGCTTCTAACAAAAGCTATATCTGTTCCAAAAGGGTGCTTCATTTGCACAAGAGGATATTCAGCTCCGAAAAGAACTGAATACCGAAAACACTCTCCTACTCCCGCTTTCAGCAGTGAACTAAACTGCCAAATGCACATCTCTAATATATATTAGGGGTGTGTATTCGGATTCTTTGTGAGGATCCAAATGCAGATAGGGAGGCAGCAACTCGTGGGATTCGGCTGTTTCCGGAGACGCATTTATTCTTGTGAAAATTCAACACACTAGTATCTGGATTTGCACATATATAAAAAATAAATTTAAAGGGACAGTCAAGTCCAAAAAAACTTTCATGTTTCAAATAGGGCATGCAATTTTAAACAACTTTACAATTTACTTTTATCACCAAATTTGCTTTGTTCTTTTGGTATTCTTAGTTGAAAGCTAGACCTAGGAAGGCTCATATGATAATTTCTAAGCCCTTGAATGCCGCCTCTAATCACATGCTTTGTATTTGCTTTTCACAGCAGGGGAGAGCTAGTTCAGGTAAACCCTATAGATAACATTGTGAGCATGCCCGTTGCCCGTGGATTGTGGCAGACACTGCACTAATTGGCTAAAATGAAAGTCAATTGATAATAAATAAAAAGTCATGTGATCAGGGGGCTGCCATAAGATGCTTAGATACAAGATAATCACAGAGATAAAAAGTATATTATTATAACTGTGTTGGTTGTGCAAAACTGGGGAATGGGTAATTAAGGGATTATCTATCTTTTAAAACAACAAAAATTCTGGTGTTGACTGTCCCTTTAATTTATTGCATTTTTTTACTTTTCATGAAGATGACCTGGAGCCCAAAAATATAGTTTTCCTATGTACATGTAAATTTACACTAAGGAATTTAGTCTAAACTAATACAAAGTACAATTATGAAAATCTTTCTGGCCTCCAGCAGTAGATACATTTCTGAAATCCTTGATACTCAAGAGGATAAAAATCCTATTACTGTAGCAGAACTTTAATGTCTGTCATGCTACATTTCAGACCTTTTACACACACACATATGGTGGGCTCTTACATTTTAAAAAAAATTGACTATTAAAACGTCATTCAACAGGTGCTCACTTGTATTTTTAACAGGAACCCATCACTAGAAATGATGCTGCTACAGACATTCACAACAGATCCTATAGTATATCTCATCAGCACCACAAATGCAATGCTCGACAAACCCCTGGAGCCATGAAGTGATAGTTCCTAAAATGTTGGTGTTATTCTAAACCTTTTTATATACAACTCCCCTTACACAGCTCTTCAATAATCTAACTGCTACATTTCATAATGTGTCAAGCCTTGTGAGTTTTACAAAGATGATGTCAAAGATTAACACACAGAACTAATTTACAATATCTCATGACAAATCTATATCAGATTATTACTTATCATGGCTGCAAAAAGTCAGCCCTCTCCAATTTCCCTCAAGAGCATCAAGCTTAGAATGTCATGTAGCCAAAGTGTGGCTATCAGATGTTATTTAAAATAGGACAACTACTCCTCCACATCTTGCTACCTGCAACACACACTTACCTTCACCACAAAAGGTTAAGTTTTATCATTTCCCCAATATAAATGTTTTCAGTATATTTATTTAGAGTGTGTGTGTGTATATATATATATATATATATATATATATATATATATATATATATATATATATATTTATATTATCCTTACCCTGATAAAACTCAAAAATGTTTAATGCCCTCTGGCCTTTAAACTAAAAGAAAAATCCAACATTGTCCCTCTGTATAATATGTTGGAAAGATACGATGCAGGTTGTCACTAGGTCTTCTGTGAACTACTGGTCCATTTCTAATCTGGCTATAGCCTTTTGTCACACTACTGAGAGCAGCAGGTACATGTCACTATATATAGATAATCACTCATGCCCTCAGCTGCTGTCACTAGACTCTCTGTAGTCGTCACCTGCCGCATCACACCGGGTCCCCTATATGGCAACCTTACCACACCATCCCGCTCACCTCCTCGCTTTTCAGCACCTCCTTGAACTCCCTTTTGATTCTCTGTGCCGCGATGTTGGCCATGTCGGCTCCAGTCTCAATGTGACTCTCTGTGCACCCCCGGAATGACGTGCCAGGCTGGCCTCCCCGTGTCTCCCCCACCAGGAGAACGAGACCCGACACAAAACTACAAGGCAAAATGGCGACAGTTGGACATGCGCAGTGCCTGAGACTAGCGCCCGCAGGAAGAACTTCCTGACAGGACACCGGCGACGTCACGGTGACATCACATACTAACCTGCACCTTCACCCTGAACTTACACTTGTCTGTAGCCAGGGGGAGGTGGTCAGTTAAGTTAGTCGCCGTCTGATAATAATCCTGTTCTTACTATGTGTGTCCAAAGAAAAGAAACGTTTTGGTACAAAGACGGTCAAAACACATAGCACTAAGAAAATTAAATACTGTTCAGACTCCACACTATATGCAGTAACGTACGCTTCTTACACTATTTATTAAGACATTACAAATCAGTTCGTCGTTGTTTCTTTACAGTAAAGATTACAACAAAAAATCCCAGTGCTTAAACAAAAGTCAAGCCAAAGTCCTCTTGTTCAGCCTTAGAAACCAAAGACAAAAACCCGTTTCTACTAACCTTTCCGGAAAATACAGATTTGTTGAGCCGAAGGCCCTGGGCAGCAATGCAGCCCGCGCATCATTTGCCCAACTTGTGTTTCTGTATGAATAATGGATGTAAGTTACAACATTTTTACCGTGACTTATTGGTTATACTAATGGTGTCCACAGTCCAAACTTTTTATTCTAGGTCAAGTGCCTCGGCCGTGTTGGAAGTTTTAATTCTCTAAAAATTATTATCACTACAAATTTCCTGATAAAATAATATTACTATTATACTATGAAAGAACTATCAAAACCTTATTTGATTCATACACAGACATATGTAATTTTAACCCCTTAAACATCACTTTTCCATTTTCTGTCCGTTTGGGACCAAGGCTATTTTTACATTTTTGCGGTGTTTGTGTTTAGCTGTAATTTTCCTCTTACTCATTTACTGTACCCACACATATTATATACTGTTTTTCTCGCCATTAAATGGGCTTTCTAAAGATACTATTATTTTCATCATATCTTATAATTTACTATAAAAAAATTATAAAATATGAGGAAAAAATGAAAAAAAAAAACGCAGTTTTTCTAACTTTGACCCCCAAAATCTGTTACACATCTACAACCACCAAAAAACACCCATGCTAAATAGTTTCTAAATTTTGTCCTGAGTTTAGAAATACCCAATGTTTACATGTTCTTTGCTTTTTTTGCAAGTTATAGGGCAATAAATACAAGTAGCACTTTGCTATTTCCAAACCACTTTTTTTCAAAATTAGCGCTAGTTACATTGGGTCAGTGGCGTAGCGTGGGGGGGCCACAGGGGCGGTTGCCCCAGGCGCAAAATTCTTAGGGGCGCAAAATTTCAAAAGAAATTTGCTACCCTAAGGAATTTAATTTGTTATAAACATTGCAGGTGGCAGGTCCGTGGTGGTTGCTTGTAAGGGAGCCACCTGCCAATTCATAAGGTGCACTACTAGGATTGCCACTTGCCCCGGTATTAATAATTAGGGGGGGTTGAAGAATGTGCGTGTCAGTCACACTTATCATCAAGGGAAGTGAGGAGGAGGCCCTGACTGCAGCCTGAAGTGCATCATGATGAGGTCACGGACCATGGTCGATAGTCCAACCAGTCCTCCTCTCAGCTCGCCTCCCAAAGACCCAAGTCCCAACCAGTCATGTGATCTCGTTGGTGTGCAGGTGTGGCGTCGCTGCGAGCTGCTAGTACGACGAGTCCAACAGAGGTGGCCAGGCCGTGACCCTCCTGTTTGGGTACTGTTCAACTTCTTCCTAATGATATAATCTGCAGTTTTTTCTAGGTAAAATATTTTTTTTAAATTTGTTTTATAGAAAAAGAGTTTCCTCTGTATTACCTGCTTTGAGAATTACTCACCTTCTTGCCTGCTCTATAATATATATATATATATATATATATATATATATATTATACTGTATATATAAGTATATATTATATATATTATATATATATTATATATATATACATACAAACATACATATTTTATATATATATATACACATATATAATATATATATATATATATATATATAAAAATTGATTTCATATTGAATTTGAGGCTGCGAGAAGCCACGCCCCCAAGCCACACCCTGAGACACACCCTCTCCACCCCCTTTTAAAAAGTGTCCAGGAATATTCTGGGCAAAAGGTAGCAACCCTATGCGCTACCGTGCGCACTCACAAATGCATCACTGTACTAGTGGAAGAGACTCAGTCAGTGCTAATGGGTTAGGGGGCACAATAGTTGCCTTGCGCTGGGCGCTGACAACCCACGCTACGCCACTGCATTGGGACACTGATATCTTTCTGTAATTTTATAAATTATAATAGTGAGATACTGCGATAGTAAAATACATATTAGATCCCCAACACAATTATACCTAATAAGCTGGAGGAAAAAGATTTTTCCTTTATACTAATTAATAGGGTGGGGGGTGCTCAATATCCTAGATAAACATAGAGAAAATGTAAAGAAAAAATGGATATAACAGAGCACTCAAATAGTCCTAATTGTAAATAGTTCTGTATGATGAGTTTGCAGGATTGGGTATGATATATAAAACGTAACTTTTAATATTTGTTGAAATTAAAATATATTGTGACGAACACTCACACAATTAGGTGTATATAAAAACATTTAAAATAAAAGACAAGTGCTGAGATACCAGTTTGTAGCTATCTATAGTGTGTTAAGTGGGTAAGTCTGGCAAGGAAGCACCATAATATGCTCGCGGATTGCACGATTGCTAGTCTAAAAAAGAGGATTGACCTCATACATAATTAACTGACTGGTGCAATACTGGAGCAGTGCTATCACTTGTCAGAATCCCACACAATTGAATATCCTCAAATTAGATTACATACAAGCTCCTATAGTTATATTGTGCTGTAGTGAGCCTGGACACAAAACAATATCCAGAAATAATTACCAACGAAATGACTTGTAAGTAAATATCTATTACAGTTTTTACGGTTTTAACACACTGCCTAATAAATTCTCAGCATTTGTCAGAGCGCCTGATGCGCATTTCGCCACGTCCGTGGCTTTCTCAAAGGCTAACCCGTCCTGCCTCATACTCAGGGCTTAAGTATTACTTAGAGCCAATCACGGGTGAGTATTCTTACACACCCCTAAGCGCTGGCCAATCACCTATAGTCTGCCCTATTGGTCAGTCGTATGTCACATGACTTCGTGATGACATATACAGAGAGGCGTGACTTCACACGCCGGTGTCAACATGAGTGAAAGTAAACATTTAGAAGAAATCGATCAGAGGAATATCAGTATTGCGTTGTTTATGCTAAATTGTATATATTCTCTGGTATAGTTTGATAAACGGATTGCATGTCCATACACCCGCCATCAATATTTACGTTACTATTCTCTTATCCCATTATCATGGTTATCTGTATTATCAGAAATAGAATCCTATGATCATTTGTGTGGTTGGGTCTTTTTGGAAGTTATGGACAGCGGATCGTCCCATCTTAATCAAGAGAAAAATATATGTTTACCAATTCAGTTCGTCAGGGTATCTGCTATTAGGGTTTACATTGAAATAGCCCACATTGATAATAAAATTAAAGTCGTTCTATTAAGAGCAAAAAGACACTATAAGGAAAACGCTCCTAAATACACAGTTCATATCTAAGTACCTGTAATAAATACCGTGTGTGCAGTGTGTTATATGAGTTGTGAATCATACGTATCTCCATGTTTTTAAAAACATATCAATTGTGGAGTAGTGTATTAGCCACAGTTATACATACATTAACCATCTCAATGCCAAACACAATTTGAAGTTTTGTGACACAAGGGATTTCATTCATAGTGATTGTGTTACTTTGTACATCTAGAGCTATCTCTGTGAAGCAGTGTATATTCCGAAGGCCATATTGAATAGAGTAAGCACATATTTAAATTTTGTTTCATGCTCTATCATCCATTACTATAATAAACACATAGTTGCATTTATGGTTTCGTGTCTTTATTTGTTCTATTGTCATTAGAGTAAATTTTAAATTTTGTTTCATGCTCTATCATCCATTACTATAATAAACACATAGTTGCATTTATAGCTACGTGTCTTTATTTGTTCTATTGTCACTAATGTGTATGTCACAGTATTATTAAATCCATTGTGATTATCCATTTCACAAGAAAGAATTATATCCATCTTGTTCATTGAGACCTAACGGTGCTAGAGTGTCCAACCAGAATATCCAGCGGCACTCAGCTTGGAGTAGCATGCTTTCCACATTTCCTGCCCTAATACCGGGTTTAATTACTTGCAGTACTGACACTTTTAATTCAGGTTTGGTACCATGATTTTTTATTTTTTAGGTAATGCTTGGCAACAGGGGTTAGATTCTTTCCTTTCTCTTGATCTTTCAGACAGTTCTTTATACTACTTATATGTTCACCCAGTCGCGTACGTAGCTCTCGTGTGGTTATTCCGATGTACCTTTTGCCACATTTACATAATAGACAGTATACTACATTTTTGGTTTTGCAATTGGCAAAACTAAGCATCCTTTTCTTGCTTCCTGTTCGAGTCACATATTCTCTCTCATTCGAGATATATTGGCAAAAACTGCATATACCGCATGCATATGTACCACATATATATTTGTTTATTCTTCTCTTGGTAAAATGGCTCTTAACCAACATGTTACCTATTGTCGGAGCTCTTCTCCAGCTTGTCTTTATTCTCTCACCCACAAATGGTGATAGATCTTTGTCAGATTTGAGAATTCCACTGTGTTTATTCAAAATATTTGTAATTTTGTTATGGTTATTGTTATATGTAGTTACAAATCTGACTTCTTTTTCTGCAGCTTGTATTTTCTTTTTAGGGATTAGTAATGATTCCCTGGGTGTTCTTTTTGCTCTCTGATAAGCTCTGCGTATTATCCTGCGACTGTATCCTCTCTTTTTGAGCCGTGTTTTAAGTTCTTTGGCTCTCTCGTTAAATACTTTAAAGTCCGTACAGTTTCTCTTTATCCTGAGGAATTCCCCCGTAGGGATTGCATTTTTAGTTCCTCTGGTATGGCAACTATCATACTGTAGTATTGAGTTGGTTGCAGTTTCCTTCCTAAACAGGTCAGTTTTAATATGGTCGTTCTCATCCCTGTAGATAGTAATATCCAAAAATTCCACTTTATTACTATTCAGACAGTATGTCAGTTTCAAGTTGATATCGTTATGATTCAGAATCGCAATGAATTCTTTGAACATCTCTACACTGCCTGTCCATATTATGAAGAGATCGTCTATGTACCGGCACCACATGTTAATATGTTCAGTATATTTTGACATATTCTCATTAAAAACAAATTCACTCTCCCACCACCCTAGGTAGATATTTGCATATGTAGGGGCGCAAGATGACCCCATAGTGGTGCCCTGAATTTGTAAATAAAAGTTGTCATTAAAGACAAAGTAATTATGTGTCAGTACAAATTGCAATAATCTAATCACAAACTTATTTCTCTCAGATCTATCATTAGATTGCATGCTTAGGAAGAATTCAACAGCTCTTAGTCCATATTCATGTTTTATTGAGGTATAAAGCGATTCTACGTCGCAGGTGACCAGAAAGGAATCTTTGTCTAGTATTAGGTCATTTATTTTGCTTAGGACATCCATAGTGTCACGGGTATAGGATGGCAAAGCCCATACTATCTCCCTCAAGTATAGATCCAGAAATTTACTCCCTTGTTCACATAGACTATTTATGCTGGACGTTTCACAAATATAGAGGAAAAGAGCAAAAAAGGTGTTTGGTACAAAATAGGGGATTATTGGTGCACTAGTATCAAGTATTATAGACAGATACGTTATTTATCTATCAGAGTGGTTGATATGTATACCATCACCAACATACTTTGCAATAAATCCCCAGGAATTATATATTATATTGCAAAGTATGTTGGTGATGGTATACATATCAACCACTCTGATAGATAAATAACGTATCTGTCTATAATACTTGATACTAGTGCACCAATAATCCCCTATTTTGTACCAAACACCTTTTTTGCTCTTTTCCTCTATATTTGTGAAACGTATACACTGAAGTGTGGGGTCTGGCCTGACTCCAGGTGTTTGTACACTACCGACCAGATCCACAGCCATTATGGACAATGAGGGTATAACCAATACAGAGGGAGCCCCCACCTTATTTGCACTAAGGTCTGTGGAAGAGAGAGATCTCAATACTAAGGATTGTTATAAGATTTTTTTCAACCAACAAAAGAAACTACAATCTCATAACACTTTTTGAGGAATTGGAATTCCTACTATTAAAGGAGGACAAACTATTTTGGGATATTAATACCCTAAACAAATACCAAGAGCTGGGAATCATACCCAGGGGGTTAAGATTGAACAAATATCCAACCTTCCTAACGGATGATAAAACTTTTATTGAATTGTGGAACAGCAAACTATCGGAATGTTCTCTTCAACTGATGAAATTAATTTGTGATTATAAGCAAAAGGAGCTAGAGGACACAGCCCTAAAAATCAGGGAGATACAGAAGGAGCTCAACACCCGATGTGAGGACACAAATTTCCTCAAGTTTAATGACACGCTACAACGGGTGGTGGCAGAGGCGAAAACTTTACTCCTCCAAATTAAACACAATAAATACCTACGAGATCAACAGGACTACGATCTCAATAGGGTGTATATATGGAATAAAAGGGATAGATCACTACTCAGAAGGGAACAAAACAAAAGTACCTTCCATCCCAACCAACAGCGAGGTGGCAACAGGCGCAGAAGGAATAGAGGAAAGAGGGTAAACTTTTATGAGAGTGAGGGTGAATCTGAGGGCTCAGGGTCAGGATCAGGAGGAGAGGATTATCCCCCTGTCCAGAGTGTGAGACCTAAGGAAACCCCTCCCATCCTCAAAGCACCCACCAAACAATTTTTCTCCCAGTCGAACTATAGAGAGGAATCGATTACAGACACTGAAACAAGGGGTGATAACCGCACCCGGGATCAAGCACAGCTTGAACAGGTTTTTTCCATCCCCCAAAAAGTACCAGAAGGGGGGGGAGGAGGAAACCCAAACACGAACCAAGGTGCAGACCACCAGTACAAAGAACAACGGAGGTACCCCCAGAGAAGGGGAAGAGGAAGAGGGAATTACAGGTTTTGAATATTATCAACCTGTCCGAATACAGTCCTGATCCACATGAACTTGAGGTTCTCAGCTTAGGATTGACTTTTGTGCCAACAGCAGATTTCGACTTGTTTAGGACATTGCTTAATGTAAATAAGCTTATACGTGACCTTTCTCTAAAGAAATTTTTTAAGATGTATCCCGTAAGGGAGGAAAATGAGAGTCACGTTGCCATTCAGAAGGGGTTGAGACCTACGCATGCAACAGCCCTGAGGGACAATTCCCTCAATTTCCAAGAGTTCTGTGACATAGGGACTTTGGAATCTCTCTCAGAGGGTGGAGAATTCAACTCAACCACCTGCATTGGACTACCTACATTTAAGGAAAGGTCTAATTTTTACCCTATCCAGTGCAGGGGTAACCTCTTGGAGAAATTCCAGAGCAGAATTGAAGAAGACCTCACTTGTTTGTATTACAAGTCAGTGAGGGGGGAACAGAGTAATATCACGAGGAAACAGAGAAAATCATTGGAGAAGCTTAGCAAAAATGAGGCGATTGTAATCAGGGCTGCTGATAAGGGTGGCACTATAGTTTTGCAAAATAGGAGGGACTTCATTTCGGAGGCCCTAAGACAACTTACTAACACAGAGGACTATACTGTATTGCCAGGGGACCCTACTTGGGCTTACCGGTCACGATTGGCCTCCCTGGTGGACGATGGGGTAGAGGGTGGGTTTATTGATCCAGATACTAAGGAATATCTCCTTGTATCGAACCCCACTATCGCTACTTTCAACCATTTACCCAAGGTTCATAAATCCTTGGTGAATGTACAGGGGAGGCCAATCGTGAGTGGTATTGGTTCATTACTTGAACACCTCTCGGAATGGCTCGATGATATCTTGCAGCCACTAGTGAGCACTCTGTGGAGTCACCTGGCGGATACAAAACATGTTTTGAATCTCTTGAGTCAAATAACATGGGGGACAAATTACAGATGGCTCACTGTGGATGTTAAGTCCCTTTACACGTCCATCCCTCATGACAAAGGGTTGGAGGCTGTACGGTTCTTCCTAAATAGATACTATGGGGGGGATCCCCTGTTTGTGGATTTTGTAGTGGAGGTAACTCGGTTCCTCCTCACTCATAACTATTTTGAGTTCATGGGACAGTTCTATCTCCAGAGGCGTGGGACAGCTATGGGAGCAAAATTTGCCCCATCCTATGCTAATATCTTCATGGGATGGTGGGAGCTGTCCCACGTCTTTGGAGATCAGAACATGTTCAGATCAGACATCATTTGGTATGGCCGATTTATTGATGATCTGTTGTTTGTATGGGGAGGAACCGAGCATCGGCTTACTGAGTTTGTGGCCAGCTTGGAGATCAATGATTGTGGACTGAGCTTCACCTCTGAGATACAGGAAAGACGTGTTGACTTCCTAGATATCACACTGGAAGGTGTGCAGGGCCAGGGGATCACAACGGAGGTTTTCCGCAAACCCATAGCGGGGAATTCACTATTACACGCCTCTAGCTGTCACCCCAGAAGAGTATTCAGGGGTGTGGCTAAGAGCCAGTTCATCCGCCTCAAGAGGAACTGCACGTTTCGCACTGCGTATGAGAGACAGGCGGATGACCTGGCTCTGAGACTAAAGGAAAGAGGCTATGATTCTACTGTGATCATGAAGGCTAGGAAAGATGTAGAAAGGATCCCCAGGGAGAAACTTCTCACCATGGGGAAGAGAGATAAGAATAAAGAGGGTGGTTCAGACACTAACAGTTTTGGTGATAGGGTGTCCTTCATCACTGAGTACTCTAGACAATATGATGAGATCTGCCGAATAGTGGATAAACATTTTAACCTCCTGTTGGCGGACGATGGGTTGATAGACACAGTGGAAAGAGGAATAAGATTTGCCTATAGGAGAAACAAGACGATAGGGAATATGGTTGCTCCTACGAAAATTTGGAGTGATGTTCCCAATCGGACCTCCTCATGGCTGACATCATTGGGGGCCTTTAAGTGCCACCACCACACTTGTGTGGCTTGTGAAAAACTAATTGTGGGAGACACTTTTGTCTCCACAATGAGTGGAGAGAGATTTAACATTAAGTATTGTCTAAATTGTAGACAAACTTATATTGTGTATCTCATCACCTGCAGCCTGTGTTCACTGCAATATGTGGGACTTTCGATGCGGGAGGCAAGAACACGCATAAAGGAACACATGTCAGACATTAGAACTGGTTCCAAAACGACCCCCCTAGTGAAACATTTTGTGGAGATTCATAACAAGTCACTAAGGTCTTTTGTTTGGACTATTATTGACAAGGTTCCCTTGAAAAGGGGACAGGGAAATAGAGTCAACAAACTTGGAGAGAAGGAGGCCTTCTGGATCTTTAAGCTAAAGACTAGGATTCCAGGGGGCCTAAACTCGGAGTTTGATCTAATCAATTTTTGGTCCCATTAGGTTTGTTACCTTCTTTATCCGGTAGTACTATTTATGCAATTATAATTTTGAATAATTAAAGTAATCAAATAATGTAGAATGTACAATTCCTCTTAAATGCATCTATCTTTGCAATTGTATTTAGATGATTATAGGCTGTTCTTGGAATCTGTGGTGATCTTAGGCAGATTTGAGTGCCGGGACATTGGACAGTACCCATCACACTTTACAGCATGGGCGCTAGTGTGTGTGCAATTTACCTTTGTGCTTTGCATGCACTCCCCATCCCTACCACTCTTGGTGGTGATGAGGTGACCACACACACTACAAAGAATTATTATTTATATTATTTATATTCTTACTTATTGATTCATATCTGTATATGGCCTTATTATGTTCATTATCTGATCAGTCTTTATATTATATCATATTATATATTTTATATATATTTCACATTTATTAACTTTTTCTGTATGTTTTTCTGTATGTATTTCGATGGGAGATTGGTGGTTAAACATATTCTTTCCATTAGTAGGAGCTTTTGAGAGGGACGAAGGTCATTGCCTAGGATCGGTTTTTGGCTGCACCTTTGTGCTTATATTGACCTTTTTATGTGTCCCTTTGAGATCTCGATCTGTTCCGTCACCTTACCCTATGTTTATAGGATTTGCCCCCTATCCGGTCCCTTGGAGTGGGACTACGTGGTGTGTATATATGCGCTTCAGCGCTCAGCCCGTTGCTGTTGTTGATCAACAACACTGACGTATGTTCGGGAGGCGTGCCCCGGCTTAGCTATTGGCCGGGGTCTTGTGTTATCCTATCAGGGAGGTGTACTGGACTTGTTCCCTCCCACTTTGAGCTCTCAACTCGGACTCTGATAATCTGCTGAACGGAGAATCTCCGTGACATGTTGACATGGTTTGTGCACTGTTCGCTACGGGATCGCTTCCTGACAGGGTCATTTGATTTAAACCCTCCGCGGTTTTGGAGTACTCAGTGATCAAGGGAATAGGGTTCAATTCATTATGTTTACATTGAATATCGTGAATATCATGAGAAGTTTCATTATTCTGTGTTCTCTAGTGCAAGTGTCAAGGGGGTGGGAAATAGGGGTGTGTGTGTGTACATATATTGTTGAACTTTAGTTACGGATTGGTCCATATGTATGTAGGGTGTGTTTCACACCAACCAATCAGGCTGGGTGCTAGGTGTTTTAAACTTTCACGGTGAATGTGTGTTTTATGAGGCTATGAGTAAGGCTCACGCCGAAACGCGTTAGCCCTTTTTCTGGTAACCAGCTTTGTTTACACTCAATAATTTAAGCTCCTCTGTATCAACTGACTTTTAACAAGGGACACTGTCCCTGTGTATACTTTGTTTCGTGTATACCGTATGTTGCGGTGAAATACCCTGTTCATTAAATTTGAATTTGAATCCACTACTAACGGCTGGTGTCAGGTGCTCCTATTTCTTGTGTTTTTGCTATTTATGCTGGAGACAATAGGTCTTCCTGGTGGCGTGTCTTTGTTTTTGTGAATTTTGGGCAAAAAGTAGATAGTGGCAATCCTTGGGTTCTTAACTTGTAAGAACGACCATTCCTTAGGGCTGATTAGATCATCTGCCTTGGCCTCATTGATCAGTTTTAGATAATCAATCAGAAATTGAGACGTGGGATTTGAAAATAAATGTTTATAACATTTACGATCTTTCAATTGTCTATTTGCTTCAGCAATATATTTCTCCTTCTCCCAAATCACAATATTCCCTCCTTTGTCCGATGGTTTGATGATCACATCATCCCATGAACTAATTTCTTTTAGTGCTTCCTCTTCTTTCTTTGTAATATTTCTTACTTTTGTATCAGGTAATTCAAGAAAGTCATGTATGACCATTCTCAGAAAGACCTCAATTTGTGGTACCTTAGAGGTCGGTGGCATATAATTGGATTTGAGTCTGATCTGTTTATCAAGAAACGTATCATTTATACCTATTCCCGGTTCTTCACTTTCGTTTAGTAGTTCAATCAAAGTGTCTAGCGTTTGGAGATCGGTAGTTGTACTGTCCTCATGGGTACTATACATTTTCTTTAATATCAATTTCCTACAGTAAAGATGTAAATCCTTTATTAAATCAAATTTATTCAATGGAGGGGAGGGTGAGAATGATAGGCCTCTGGATAGAACATGATTTTGTGTTTCTGTAATTACTCTTTGTGTGAGGTTTATAACTTGTAATTTGTCACTATCCTCATTTACCATTTTGGGCGCTTCCCCCAGTCCTCCCTTCTCCTGTACCCACTGTCGGTTCTGTACCCCCACCTCGCTCGGTCTCGTAGGGTTCTGTTTTCTTTTCCCCCTTCTTGTTGGTCTCTCGTATCTTTGTCTAGGTGGGTTGTATCTCTCCCTAAAAAACTACTTGTACTTGGTCTGTTGGTATTACTCTCAGAGTCGCTGTACTCTACCGCCGAGGACTCACAGTCTGACTGATGTGTAGTCTTAGATGGTGGTAGACTATTAGGTGGTCTCCGTCTGGGTTGCTTATCATCCCATGTAAATATCCTTCCCTTTTCGAAGTCTTTAATGTCTCTCTTCATTTTAGAGCACTTAGTCTGTATTATCTCTTTCTCTCTTTTATCTAGTTCCTCTCTCATCTCTTTGTATAATTGTTAGAACTTATCCAGTGTTTCAAATTTTTGTAACTTTATATTATATTCAGTGATTTCTTTATCTAACTCAGACATGACTTCTGTTTCATAGTCCGATAGGATTGCAACCAGTATTTCGGAACAGTTAATTAGTGCCTGCTCCCATCTGTCTTTGTAGGTATCAATATGAAAAGAGAAAGTAGGAAATAAGCGTACTCTAAGACCTCTGGGGATGATATGTTTAGCCAGGTATTTATCATACGCGCTCTTATTCCAAAAAGAGCGCGTATGTTTTCTAATTAAATAATTCAGAGACTTCAGACCATCTTCCCAATTATCTATTGTAGTATCCAAAGTAGTTTCTGTATCACAGGCCAGTGCAAAGGTTTTATCTATATCCCTTATTCTCTGGTCCTGTCTGTTTTTAAAGTCTTGTGACAGACTGTGCGTCATTTTTGTGTATCTGTGTAGGTGATTTAGCCAGTCAATTACCTCCTTGGGTAAGTACTTTGTTCAACTTAGTTGAATCTCAGAATGCTGTCATAAACAGCGGATAGAAATAAGCAGTTTTATAAATTATAATAGTGAGATACTGCGATAGTAAAATACATATTAGATCCCCAACACAATTATACCTAATAAGCTGGAGGAAAAAGATTTTTCCTTTATACTAATTAATAGGGTGGGGGGTGCTCAATATCCTAGATAAACATAGAGAAAATGTAAAGAAAAAATGGATATAACAGAGCACTCAAATAGTCCTAATTGTAAATAGTTCTGTATGATGAGTTTGCAGGATTGGGTATGATATATAAAACGTAACTTTTAATATTTGTTGAAATTAAAATATATTGTGACGAACACTCACACAATTAGGTGTATATAAAAACATTTAAAATAAAAGACAAGTGCTGAGATACCAGTTTGTAGCTATCTATAGTGTGTTAAGTGGGTAAGTCTGGCAAGGAAGCACCATAATATGCTTGCGGATTGCACGATTGCTAGTCTAAAAAAGAGGATTGACCTCATACATAATTAACTGACTGGTGCAATACTGGAGCAGTGCTATCACTTGTCAGAATCCCACACAATTGAATATCCTCAAATTAGATTACATACAAGCTCCTATAGTTATATTGTGCTGTAGTGAGCCTGGACACAAAACAATATCCAGAAATAATTACCAACGAAATGACTTGTAAGTAAATATCTATTACAGTTTTTACGGTTTTAACACACTGCCTAATAAATTCTCAGCATTTGTCAGAGCGCCTGATGCGCATTTCGCCACGTCCGTGGCTTTCTCAAAGGCTAACCCGTCCTGCCTCATACTCAGGGCTTAAGTATTACTTAGAGCCAATCACGGGTGAGTATTCTTACACACCCCTAAGCGCTGGCCAATCACCTATAGTCTGCCCTATTGGTCAGTCGTATGTCACATGACTTCGTGATGACATATACAGAGAGGCGTGACTTCACACGCCGGTGTCAACATGAGTGAAAGTAAACATTTAGAAGAAATCGATCAGAGGAATATCAGTATTGCGTTGTTTATGCTAAATTGTATATATTCTCTGGTATAGTTTGATAAACGGATTGCATGTCCATACACCCGCCATCAATATTTACGTTACTATTCTCTTATCCCATTATCATGGTTATCTGTATTATCAGAAATAGAATCCTATGATCATTTGTGTGGTTGGGTCTTTTTGGAAGTTATGGACAGCGGATCGTCCCATCTTAATCAAGAGAAAAATATATGTTTACCAATTCAGTTCGTCAGGGTATTATTTATTATCTGTTATACACTGCTATTAGGGTTTACATTGAAATAGCCCACATTGATAATAAAATTAAAGTCGTTCTATTAAGAGCAAAAAGACACTATAAGAAAAACGCTCCTAAATACACAGTTCATATCTAAGTACCTGTAATAAATACCGTGTGTGCAGTGTGTTATATGAGTTGTGAATCATACGTATCTCCATGTTTTTAAAAACATATCAATTGTGGAGTAGTGTATTAGCCACAGTTATACATACATTAACCATCTCAATGCCAAACACAATTTGAAGTTTTGTGACACAAGGGATTTCATTCATAGTGATTGTGTTACTTTGTACATCTAGAGCTATCTCTGTGAAGCAGTGTATATTCCGAAGGCCATATTGAATAGAGTAAGCACATATTTAAATTTTAAATTTTGTTTCATGCTCTATCATCCATTACTATAATAAACACATAGTTGCATTTATGGTTTCGTGTCTTTATTTGTTCTATTGTCATTAGAGTAAATTTTAAATTTTGTTTCATGCTCTATCATCCATTACTATAATAAACACATAGTTGCATTTATAGCTACGTGTCTTTATTTGTTCTATTGTCACTAATGTGTATGTCACAGTATTATTAAATCCATTGTGATTATCCATTTCACAAGAAAGAATTATATCCATCTTGTTCATTGAGACCTAACGGTGCTAGAGTGTCCAACCAGAATATCCAGCGGCACTCAGCTTGGAGTAGCATGCTTTCCACATTTCCTGCCCTAATACCGGGTTTAATTACTTGCAGTACTGACACTTTTAATTCAGGTTTGGTACCATGATTTTTTAGGTAATGCTTGGCAACAGGGGTTAGATTCTTTCCTTTCTCTTGATCTTTCAGACAGTTCTTTATACTACTTATATGTTCACCCAGGGATGAGAACGACCATATTAAAACTGACCTGTTTAGGAAGGAAACTGCAACCAACTCAATACTACAGTATGATAGTTGCCATACCAGAGGAACTAAAAATGCAATCCCTACGGGGGAATTCCTCAGGATAAAGAGAAACTGTACGGACTTTAAAGTATTTAACGAGAGAGTCAAAGAACTTAAAACACGGCTCAAAAAGAGAGGATACAGTCGCAGGATAATACGCAGAGCTTATCAGAGAGCAAAAAGAACACCCAGGGAATCATTACTAATCCCTAAAAAGAAAATACAAGCTGCAGAAAAAGAAGTCAGATTTGTAACTACATATAACAATAACCATAACAAAATTACAAATATTTTGAATAAACACAGTGGAATTCTCAAATCTGACAAAGATCTATCACCATTTGTGGGTGAGAGAATAAAGACAAGCTGGAGAAGAGCTCCGACAATAGGTAACATGTTGGTTAAGAGCCATTTTACCAAGAGAAGAATAAACAAATATATATGTGGTACATATGCATGCGGTGCATGCAGTTTTTGCCAATATATCTCGAATGAGAGAGAATATGTGACTCGAACAGGAAGCAAGAAAAGGATGCTTAGTTTTGCCAATTGCAAAACCAAAAATGTAGTATACTGTCTATTATGTAAATGTGGCAAAAGGTACATCGGAATAACCACACGAGAGCTACGTACGCGACTGGGTGAACATATAAGTAGTATAAAGAACTGTCTGAAAGATCAAGAGAAAGGAAAGAATCTAACCCCTGTTGCCAAGCATTACCTAAAAAATCATGGTACCAAACCTGAATTAAAAGTGTCAGTACTGCAAGTAATTAAACCCGGTATTAGGGCAGGAAATGTGGAAAGCATGCTACTCCAAGCTGAGTGCCGCTGGATATTCTGGTTGGACACTCTAGCGCCGTTAGGTCTCAATGAACAAGATGGATATAATTCTTTCTTGTGAAATGGATAATCACAATGGATTTAATAATACTGTGACATACACATTAGTGACAATAGAACAAATAAAGACACGTAGCTATAAATGCAACTATGTGTTTATTATAGTAATGGATGATAGAGCATGAAACAAAATTTAAAATTTACTCTAATGACAATAGAACAAATAAAGACACGAAACCATAAATGCAACTATGTGTTTATTATAGTAATGGATGATAGAGCATGAAACAAAATTTAAAATTTAAATATGTGCTTACTCTATTCAATATGGCCTTCGGAATATACACTGCTTCACAGAGATAGCTCTAGATGTACAAAGTAACACAATCACTATGAATGAAATCCCTTGTGTCACAAAACTTCAAATTGTGTTTGGCATTGAGATGGTTAATGTATGTATAACTGTGGCTAATACACTACTCCACAATTGATATGTTTTTAAAAACATGGAGATACGTATGATTCACAACTCATATAACACACTGCACACACGGTATTTATTACAGGTACTTAGATATGAACTGTGTATTTAGGAGCGTTTTCCTTATAGTGTCTTTTTGCTCTTAATAGAACGACTTTAATTTTATTATCAATGTGGGCTATTTCAATGTAAACCCTAATAGCAGTGTATAACAGATAATAAATAATACCCTGACGAACTGAATTGGTAAACATATATTTTTCTCTTGATTAAGATGGGACGATCCGCTGTCCATAACTTCCAAAAAGACCCAACCACACAAATGATCATAGGATTCTATTTCTGATAATACAGATAACCATGATAATGGGATAAGAGAATAGTAACGTAAATATTGATGGCGGGTGTATGGACATGCAATCCGTTTATCAAACTATACCAGAGAATATATACAATTTAGCATAAACAACGCAATACTGATATTCCTCTGATCGATTTCTTCTAAATGTTTACTTTCACTCATGTTGACACCGGCGTGTGAAGTCACGCCTCTCTGTATATGTCATCACGAAGTCATGTGACATACGACTGACCAATAGGGCAGACTATAGGTGATTGGCCAGCGCTTAGGGGTGTGTAAGAATACTCACCCGTGATTGGCTCTAAGTAATACTTAAGCCCTGAGTATGAGGCAGGACGGGTTAGCCTTTGAGAAAGCCACGGACGTGGCGAAATGCGCATCAGGCGCTCTGACAAATGCTGAGAATTTATTAGGCAGTGTGTTAAAACCGTAAAAACTGTAATAGATATTTACTTACAAGTCATTTCGTTGGTAATTATTTCTGGATATTGTTTTGTGTCCAGGCTCACTACAGCACAATATAACTATAGGAGCTTGTATGTAATCTAATTTGAGGATATTCAATTGTGTGGGATTCTGACAAGTGATAGCACTGCTCCAGTATTGCACCAGTCAGTTAATTATGTATGAGGTCAATCCTCTTTTTTAGACTAGCAATCGTGCAATCCGCGAGCATATTATGGTGCTTCCTTGCCAGACTTACCCACTTAACACACTATAGATAGCTACAAACTGGTATCTCAGCACTTGTCTTTTATTTTAAATGTTTTTATATACACCTAATTGTGTGAGTGTTCGTCACAATATATTTTAATTTCAACAAATATTAAAAGTTACGTTTTATATATCATACCCAATCCTGCAAACTCATCATACAGAACTATTTACAATTAGGACTATTTGAGTGCTCTGTTATATCCATTTTTTCTTTACATTTTTATATATATTTTTTTAGAAGACATCCCAAAGTATTGATCTAGGCCCATTTTGGTATATTTCATGCCACCATTTCACTACAAAATGCGATCAAATAAAAAAAAATGTTCACTTTTTCACAAATGTTTTCACAAACTTTAGGTTTCTCATTGAAATTATTTACAAACAACTTGTGCAATTATGGCATACATGGTTGTAAATGGTTCTCTGGGATCCCCTTTGTTCAAAAATACCAGACATATATAGCTTTGGCATCGCTTTTTGGTATTTAGAAGGCCGCTAAATGCCGCTGCGCACCACACGTGTATTATGCCCAGCAGTGAAGGGGTTAATTAGGGAGCATGTAGGGAGCTTGTAGTTTTAATTTTAGCTTTAGTGTAGTGTAGTAGACAACCCAAAGTATTGATCTAGGCCCATTTTGGTATATTTCATGCTACCATTTCACCGCCAAATGCGAACAAATAAAAATAAAACGTAAAATTTTCCCAATTTTAGGTTTCTCACTAAAATTATTTACAAACAGCTTGTGCAATTATGGCATAAATGGTTGTAAAAGCTTCTCTGGGATCCCCTTTGTTCAGAAATAGCAGACATATATGGCTTTGGCTTTGCTTTTTGGTAATTAGAAGGCAGCTAAATGCCGCTGTGCACCATACATGTATAATGCCCAGCAGTGAAGGGGTTAATTAGGGAGCTTGCAGGGTTAATTTTAGCTTTAGTGTAGGTATCAACCTCCCACATGACACATCACACCTCCAGATCCCTCCCAAAAAGCTCTCTTCCCTCCCCCACCCCACAATTGTCCCTGCCATCTTAAGTACTGGCAGTAAGTCTGCCAGTACTAAAATAAGAGTTTTTTGGGGGATTTTTTTTTTTTAAATAATAATTCTGTTCTGTAGTATCCTCCCTTAGCCCCCAACCTCCCTGATCCCCCCCAAACAGCTCTCTAACCCCCCTCTCTCTGCCTTATTGCGCCATATTGGGTACTGGCAGCTGTCTGCCAATACCCAGTTTGAAATCAAATATGGTTTTTATTAATTTTTATTTTAAAAATACTATTTTCTGTAGTGTAGCTGCCCTCCCTCAACCCCCAACCCCCCAACCCCTGCCAGATCGCTGACATTTTTAATATGCCCACCCTCACTCCCACCGAGTACCACCTTGTGCTATCATACAGTTGTTCCATAGTGTAGGGTTCCCACCCGCCCGCGCGCGCACCCGCTCCCGTGCACGCTCGCGCACCCGCGCACGCTCCCACACTCGATCCCGCCCCCCTTCCCACCGATGGCCGCCCACCCGCCTCCCTGGGTAAGCTCCCACCCACCAACGAACATGGCCATCGATGGCCGATGCAGAGAGGGCCACAGGGTGGCTTTCTCTGCATCGGACGGCTAAAAAATGTTATAGCAGGATGTCTCAATATCGAGTCATCACTGCTATAACATGAAAGCAGTTGGAAGGGATCAGGATCACTTCCACTGCTTTCAAAGACCAAAGACGTACGGGGTAAATGACCCTTTCTAATCATGGGCATTTTTATGTGTTTGTGTACTAGCCACTGGTGTAAAAACATAATTTATGTAAGAACTTACCTGATAAATTCATTTCTTTCATATTGGCAAGAGTCCATGAGCTAGTGACGTATGGGATATACAATCCTACCAGGAGGGGCAAAGTTTCCCAAACCTCAAAATACCTATAAATACACCCCTCACCACACCCATGATTCAGTTTAACAAATAGCCAAGTAGTGGGGTGATAAAGAAAGGAGTAAAAAGCATCAACAAAGGAATTTGGAAATAATTGTGCTTTATACAAACAAATCATAACCACCATAAAAAGGGATGGGCCTCATGAACTCTTGCCATTATGAAAGAAATGAATTTATCAGGTAAGTTCTTACATAAATTATGTTTTCTTTCATGTAATTGGCAAGAGTCAATGAGCTAGTGACGTATGGGATAGCAATACCCAAGATGTGGAACTCCACGCAAGAGTCACTAGAGAGGGAGGGAAAAAATAAAAACAGCCATTTTCCACTGAAAAAAATTAATCCACAACCCAAAATATAATTTTATTCTCATAAATTAAAGGAAAAAACTTAAATCAAAAGCAGAAGAATCAAACTGAAACAGCTGCCTGAAGAACTTTTCTACCAAAAACTGCTTCCGAAGAAGCAAATACATCAAAATGGTAGAATTTAGTAAATGTATGCAAAGAAGACCAAGTTGCTGCTTTGCAAATATGATCAACTGAAGCTTCATTCTTAAAAGCCCACAAAGTAGAGACTGATCTAGTAGAATGAGCTGTAATTCTCTGAGGCGGGGCTTGACCCGACTCCAAATAAGCTAGATAAGTCAAAAACTTTAACCACGAAGCCAAGGAAACAGCAGAAGTTTTCTGACCTTTCCTAGAACCAGAAAATATCACAAATAGACTAGAAGTCTTCCTGAAATCTTTATTAGCTTCAACATAATATTTCAAAGCTCTTACCACATCCAAAGAATGTAAGGATCTCTCCAAATAATTCTTAGGATTAGGACACAAGGAAGGGACAACAATTTCTCTATTAATGTTGTTAGAATTCACAACCTTAGGTAAGAATTTAAATGAAGTCCGCAAAACCGCATTATCCTGATGAAAAATCAGAAAAGGAGATTCACAAGAGAGAGCGGATAATTCAGAAACCCCACTAGCAGAAGAGATGGCCAAAAGAAACAACACTTTCCAAGAAAGCAGTTTAATGTCCAAACAATGCATAGGCTCAAACGGAGGAGCCTGTAAAGCCTTCAAAACTAAATTAAGACTCCAAGGAGGAGAGATTGATTTGATGACAGGCTTGATACGAACCAAAGCCTGCACAAAACAATGAATATCAGGAAGTTTAGCAATCTTTCTATGAAATAAAACAGAAAGAGCAGAGATTTGTCCTTTCAAGGAACTTGCAGACAAACCTTTATTCAAACCATCCTGAAGAAACTGTAAAATTCTTGGAATTCTAAAAGAAAGAATTTATGAGAACACCATGAAATGTAAGTCTTCCAAACTCGTTAATAAGTCTTTCTAGAAACAGATTTACGAGCCTGCAACATAGCATTAATCACTGTGTCAGAGAAACCTCTATGACTAAGCACTAAGCGTTTAATTTCCATACCTTCAAATTTAATGATTTGAGATCCTGATGGAAAAACGGACCTTGAGATAGAAGGTCGGACCTTAGTGGAAGTGGCCAAGGTTGGCAACTGGACATCCGAACAAGATCCGCATAACAAAACCTGTGAGGCCATGCTGGAGCTACCTGCAGCACAAACGATTGCTCCATGATGATCTTGGAGATCACTCTTGGAAGAAGAACTAGAGGCAAGAAAACATAAGCAGGTTGATAACACCAAGGAAGTGTCAATGCATCCACTGCTTCCGCCTGAGCATCCCTGGACCTGGACAGGTACCTGGGAAGTTTTTTGTTTAGATGAGATGCCATCAGATCTATTTCTGGAAGCCCCCACATCTAAACAATTTGAGAAAACACATCTGGGTGGAGAGACCATTCTCCCGGATGTAAAGTCTGACGACTAAGGTAATCAGCTTCCCAATTGTCTATACCTGGGATATGAACCGTAGAAATTAGACAGGAGCTGGATTCCATCCAAACAAGTATCCAAGATACTTCTTTCATAGCTTGAGGACTGTGAGTCCCACCCTGATGATTGACATATGCCACAGTTGTGACGTCTGTCTGAAAACAAATGAATGGTTCTCTCTTCAACAGAAGCCAAAATTGAAGAGCCCTGAGAATCGCATGGAGTTCCAAAATATTGATTGGTAATCTCGCCTCTTGAGATTTCCAAACTCCTTGTGTTGTCAGAGATCCCCAAACAGCTCCCCAACCTGAAAGACTTGCATTTGTTGTGATCACAGTCCGGGTTGGACAAATGAAAGAGGCCCCTAGAATTATACAATGGTGATCTAACCACCAAGTCAGAGAAAGTCGAACATTGGGATTTAAGGATATTAATTGTGATATCCTTGTATAATCCCTGCACCATTGGTTCAGCATACAAAGCTGGAGAGGTCTCATATGAAAATGAGCAAAGGGGATCACGTCCGATGCTGCGGCATGAGACCTAAAACTTCCATGCACATAGCTACTGAAGGGAATGACTGAGACTGAAGGTTCCGACAAGCTGCAACCAATTTCAAACGTCTCTTGTCTGTTAGAGACAGAGTCATGGACACTGAATCTATCTGGAAACCTAAAAAGGTGACCCTTGTCTGAGGAATCAAATAACTTTTTGGTAAATTGATCCTCCTACCATGTCTTCGAAGAAACAACACTAGTTGATTCGTGTGAGATTCTGCAGAATGTAAAGACTGAGCGAGTACCAAGATATTGTCCAAATAAGGAAATACCACAATACCCCGCTCTCTGATTACAGAGAGTAGGGCACCTAGAACCTTTGAAAAGATTCTTGGAGCTGTCGTTAGGCCAAAAAGAAAAGAAACAAATTGGTAATGCTTGTCTAGAAAAGAGAATTTCAGGAACTGATAGTGATCTGGATGAATCGGAATATGAAGATATGCATCCTGTAAGTCTATTGTGCACATATAATGCCCTTGCTGAACAAAAGGCAGAATAGTGCTTATAGCCACCATTTTGAAAGTTGGTACTTTTACATATCGATTCAAAATCTTTAGATCCAAAACTGGTCTGAATGAATTTTCTTTCTTTGGAACAATGAATAGATTTGAATAAAACCCCAGACCCTGTTCCTGAAACGGAACTGGCATGATTACCCCTGACAACTCCAGGTCTGAAACACACTTCAGAAAAGCCTGAGCCTTACTGAGTTTACCGGAATGTGTGAGAAAAAAAATCTTCTCACAGGCGGTCTTACTCTGAATCCTATTCTGTACCCCAGAGAGACAATACTCTGAATCCAATGATTTTGGACCGAATTGATCCAAACATCTTTTAAAAATTTTAATCTGCCCCCCTACCAGCTGAGCTGGAATGAGGACCGCACCTTCATGCAGACTTGGGGGCTGGTTTTGATTTCTTAAATGGCTTGGATTTATTCCAATTTGAAGAAGGCTTCCAAGTAGAAGCAGATTCCTTGGGGGAAGGATTAGGTTTCTGTTCCTTATTTTGTCGAAAGGAACGAAAACGGTTAAAAGCTTTAGATTTGGGGGCAGAGCGTGCGGGCGTGAGGAATGGCCGCACCTTTCTAGAGCTCCGATAACGGTAGCGGTGGGGATCCTCTTCAGACTAAGCTTAAGTGGTCAGAGGTGCCTGTAAATATCAGAGGACTATGTAGAGAGTGTCCGGAGACCGTATATATAAAAATTCTGTCTGAACTTTGAGCAGATTGATGTCTGTCTGTCGATCGTAATATAGGCCGCATCTGAAGCCTGCCCTTGCAGTTTGGTGGCGATCGTCAGTAAACCTTTGCTGGAGACCTACCAAGCACAGTATCTCTACACCGGAGGATCTACAGAGCCAGGGAAACGTCTACATGGAACTCTGGTGAGACACAAGATTTATCTTTGTCTATCTACTATGTTAAGCCATCTGAATGGCGCTAACCTATGAAGCACCAGGCTCTACAAATTGAGACTATTTCATCTATCACAAGGACATGCTAACTACCCCATATGCAGAGAAAAATGTTCAGGCTATGAAACATACAAGCACAAAATTGTCTACTTAATCACGCTGTGAGTACGATACAGGCCTTTAGTATGTTACGTTCCTATAATTGGGAGCTCCTTACTCAGGGCAGGGTCACATTAACCACCTAAAGTTGAAAGTCAGACTGCATAGAACAGTGAAAATCAGTATAGCAAACTTGCGCAATTGGAGGCATACACTGCGTTGAAGTGACTTTGAGACCTGTCCTCTGATAGTTAAATATAAGCTGAAGTTCTCTATCCGTGACAGAGGGTACACTAAATTTCCACGCTCCTTGCCAACATGGCACAGCGCAGAGTAATAAAAGGTGACAAAGCACTGAAACAGACAGTTGCCCCCGGCTCTGTTAACGCTTTTTTTAAGAGTGCAGACAACAAAAAGAAAAAGATAGATCAACCACAGGTCTCTAGCGAAGAGGAGGAATTATCAGATAATCCTGATGCGTCACAACCCACAGTATCCCCAACTAGCCAATATCAAAACAAGGAAGATGGCCCAGTAACACTAAAAGTAATGGAGGCTTTAATAAATCAAGTTACATCTTGTATTAAAACGGAGTGTGCTGCATTAAAGAAGGATATAAATGACCTAGGGCACCGGGTTGAATCCCTTGAGCAGCATAAGGAGGAAATTTCTAAAGAAATATCTGGATATCTTGTAATATGGAGCATCAACAAACGCTGATATCTGAATTGGAGAACAAAATAGACGATATCGAAAACAGGACAAGGAGGAACAACCTCCGCATACGTGGAGTTCCTGAATCTGTAAAGAATGAGGACATTCGGGGAACACCTGCAAAACCTTATCCAATCCCTAGCTATATCCAACCAAAGGGTGATTGACCCAGTACCTATAGAGAGAGCTCATAGATCTCTTAGACCCAAGCCTAACGACAATCAACCCCCAAGAGACATAATAGTGTGCTTCTTGAGCTATAGAGACAGGGAGAAGATTTTCCAGATGGCAAGAACACAGCCCTCTTTTTCATATGCAGGCGCAAAAATCCAAGTATATCAGGATTTGTCAACCAGAACACTGTTACTGCGGAAGGTATTTGCTCACTTCACGGCTCATCTAAGGACACTTAAGATCCCATATAGGTGGGGCTTTCCACTTTCCATTCAGATTATCAAAAACGGCAAACGCTATGAATGCTCTAGCACAGGGGACATTAAGGACTTTTGTCAACTCTTGGACATACCAACTCCGGAGACGGAAGTCCCCCCCCCTCAAAATTCTCTTCTTCTCTGCCAAAGCCACAAAGGAGGTTATGGTCTCAGGTTCTCAGCAAACAACAACGTAAGAAGATTTGCACTAGCCCTCCTACTCAAGAATAATACAAGCACGTCTTCTTGACCTGGTTCCTGAGGGGTTGTGAGTATATGTTCACACACACGCCTCGCCTGAAGCTGCCTCACATTATTTTGTAATGAATTGCTCACCCCCTTCTAATAATGTTACAGAAAATGGTTACTTGTTCTTGTACCTTTTGTTTTTACCTTAGGATACTTTTTGGCCTTAGGTACAACAAGACTCTAAGTTCAAACGTTTAATAAGACTTATCCGGTACATGCTAACTCGTGTTAATCTCACTGTTTACAAGTTATAATGTAATGTTCATGTCATTTTAATGTTTTATTCACTCTGGCCCTAATATAGAGTCGTCTTCTCTATAGATATGGTCTGTCTGTGAGGCCCCCCGCCGGGCCGTACTTTCCCCCTATTCTATTCTATTTAACTCTACTTTCTATTTCTCTTCCTTCTGACTACATCTACCCTCCTATACTAACACTTCCACAAATCTGTGGCGGTTGGCCTTTCTTGTAGCATCTTCTACCCTACATTCTTCAACAGAATCCCCTTTTTCCCTTCTTCTTTCCCCCCTCACTCCTATTGCTCTCTGCAATATCTGATCTAAATCAGAAAACGTTCAAATTATTCTGTTTAGTTAATTGGTTCAAGAGTTATTTATTTAGTGTGTATTTTCAACTTGAAGTTTTTATTACCATCCTCTTTTGCAGGTTGTGACACACTCAGCAATTTTCTGTAAGTTTGTTTGCACCTACATACACCTATATCTTCTTAGCTCATGTCAAAACATCACCTATCTAGTCAGTTTAGTCTAGCTACGCAGAACGTTAAGGGTTTTCTCTCCCCACAAAAGCACTCAATAGCTTACCATGATTTTTATAAGAAAAAAATTGATATTATTATGGTTCAGGAAACACATTTTAGAAAATCCAAAGAGCCCACACTCTCAAAATTGTACTATGACCAACACTTTCTATGTTCTGGTCAGACGAAGCACAATGGGGTTGGCATCTCGTTTAGAAAAAGCACGTCATTTGAACTGCTTACTAAATACCTAGATAAAGAGGGCCGCTTCCTAATCTTAGTGGGACTGTACTATGGGAGACCAATTACTTTAGCAAATGTCTACGCCCCTAACTGCCCTAAACCTTCCTTTTTCAGAAAAGTAATTAGTCAGATACTCGATATTTCAAAAGGTCCTATATTCTTGGGAGGCGATCTAAATTTCCCAGTTAAGCCCATGTTAGACACATTATCAGGGAGATCTTACATTAGGAATTCTCAAATAAAGGCCAATTGGAAGGCTATTGGATCTATCCCCTTTTTTGACACGTGGAGAATTGCCCATCCTTCCACAAAAGATTTCTCCTTCTTCTCGAATCCTCAGCGTACGTATACATGTATAGACTATATCTTTTGTGAACAGAACATGCTCCACTTACTTGTAGACTCGAGGTTACATCACACCGCCTGGTCAGACCACAGTATGGTTAACTCCACTTTTTTATGGTCTGCCAGACCAGGGTTTCAGCAACGGTGGAAGCTAAATAACCAGATTTTACTAGACCCCCTAATTACCACAGATTTGGCCGAAAAAACATCAGAATTTTTTTCTTTTAATACCCATACAGAGACATCGGCAGTTACAAACTGAGAGGCATATAAATGCTACATACGAGGGGTAATTATAGAACACACTCATAGGCAGCGTAAGCTCCGTGCAGCCCACTTTACTAATTTAACATCAGAGTTTACTGCATGTGAACAAGCGTTAAAAAAAGATCCCCACTCGCAGCCACTGCTGCAGAGATCACAGGAGGCCAGAGAAGCATTAAACCAGTACTTAATTAAAAGTGCCCACATGAGAGCCCTTACCACCAAATCACGTTTTTTTGTTGAAAGCAATAAAGCAGGTCGCTTATTAGCGAGGTCAATACGTAAGAAGAGGTATAAAACCTATAAAACTAAAATCACGGATTCCAATGGCACAGCCCATTTAAATAATTCTGAGATAGTAAACCAGTTTGCACGATACTATACTTCCTTATATAATTTATCCACCGGTAATGTAGAAGAAAAGCTTCACCGTATAAATACTTATCTAGAGGGTACGCAGCTCCCTAAATTGTCCGACACTGATATTGAAGATTTAGACAAACAATTTACAGCCCAAGAGCTACTTCTAGCTATCAAGGAGCTGCTGCAGGGCAAAGCCCCTGGTCCGGATGGCTTCACCCCCAAATTCTATAGCTTATTTAAATCCCTCTTATGTCCTCACCTCTTAGAGATGTACACCTGTATTGACCAATGTCACCAACTCCCACCGACATTGCTTGAAGCCACAATCTCTGTAATACCTAAACCAGGTAAACCCCAAGATAAAGTTTCTAACTACCGCCCCATATCTTTAATAAATATTGATATCAAACTTTATGCTAAGTTACTAGCCACAAGAATCAGTAAATATCTCCCCTCCCTAGTGCATTCGGACCAAGTGGGCTTCATCCCCGGTAGGGAGGCTAAAGAAAACACTATTAGGGTCTTGCATACTCTTTTCTCTGCTTCTGCATCTAAAGCTCCCCTCATACTTCTCTCTACAGATGCTGCGAAAGCCTTTGACAGGGTGGACTGGGACTTTCTGTGGTCCGCCCTGTCGAGGTTTGTTTTTTCGCCCACACTAATCTCACGCATCAAAGCCCTTTATAGTAATCCTATAGCATATGTTAGTGCCAATAATACCATCTCTCAGGTGATCCCTATAAAAAAATGGCACACGGCAGGGATGCCCTCTATCGCCCTTGCTTTTCGCTCTAGCGGTGGAGGCACTGGCTGATAGGATACGGAGCAATCACAATATTCAGGGTGTCCCCTTTGGGGAACTAAATCAAAATGTCTGCTTTATGCGGATGATATAATATTTACACTACACTCCCCGCTTACTTCTTTATCTGCTCTAGTGGCTGAGTTAGAGGAGTATAAACTGGTCTCAAACTTTTCAGTAAATATGGAAAAGTCAATGATTTTGCTGTTACATCTTCATGAAACAGAAACTAGTTATCTTGCATCTCACACACCTTTTCAAATAGTCCAGAAAATTAAATATCTAGGTGTAGACATATCACCCCTACACACAGAACTTTTTTCCCTTAACTATATCCCACTTCAGGCGGAAGTTAACAAGATGTTGGAGATATGGCATAAACAAGGTCAGCTCTCCTGGATGGGACGCATTAATGCTTTAAAAATGAATATTATCCATAAATTTTTATACCTCTTCCAAGTTCTTCCTTTAGATATCCCCACACATTTCTTTATACAACAACAAAAGAGATTTGACCACTTTATATGGTCACACAAAAGGCCTAGAGTAACTAGAGACACTCTGTTCCTTGATAGAGAAGAAGGGGGTATGAGCGCTCCTAACCTGTTTAATTACTTTAAAGCGGCACACCTAGCACGCGTTGTTGCTTGGAAAAAATCTTCTTTAGAAAAACGTTGGGTAAGGACCGATCGCACCTAGCGGGTGGGATAGATCTTGGGGACCAATGTTGGATTCTTCCTAAGTTTCGGCCTCCGGAGGCCTGGAAAAACTACTATATAGCTGCCACACTACGAGTGTGGGATAAACTACAAACATCAGACAGATAGATTTCCACCCCAATATCCCCTCTCACCCCGATATTGAACAACCCTCTCTTCCTGAAATCACAAACTATTCAAACCCCCTTCATAGCAGGCACTCAATCCAATGTACCAGCACATATGCTTCTTCACAAGGGGCTGATGCGTTCCCAAGCTGAAGTGGGCCAAACACTAGGGCCTCCCTTTCTAAAGTGGTTCCCATATTTGCAGATTAGACACGCCATATTCTCCAGCCCCCACAAAGCAGACCTCACTAGACCTATGACTGCTTTTGAAACATTATGCTCGTCACCCAATCCCACCAAATCACATATCTCAATAATTTATAAGATACTAAGAGGATGTTTCCCTGCAAAAAAACCAGCATACCTTGTAAAGTGGGAAAGAGAGCTAGGCCAGACATTCACTGATGCCCAATGGAGCCATATTTTTAGAGAGAATAAAAAATCATCCTTGTCAGCAACCCTAGTAGAGATGAACTTTAAGCTTCTTTCACGTTGGTACTGGACCCCTCAGAGACTCCATAGTATATTTCCTAACTCTTCCTCCCTCTGTTGGAGGCACTGTGGAGCGGTGGGCACGTTCACCCACATCTGGTGGTCGTGCCCGCTCCTCAGACCATATTGGCAAGCCATTAACGAAAGGGTAGATAAGACTCTGGGGTGCGCTGTCACATTCACACCTAGCTTAGCCCTACTGGCCAATATCCCTAAAATCACTTGTGTATATAGAAGGAAGTTGCTGCATATTATGCTTAACTGCGCTAGACGCCTAATACCCAGGTTTTGGAGGAAGGTTATAGTACCTACTAGTGAAATGTGGAGGAGAGAAGTAGACCATATATTGGAGCTAGAAAAGATACACTACACATACATGGACAGACAAGATTTTATTGCTGATGTGATATTTCTATGGGAACAAGATTTATACGCGCAAAAGGATAAGGAACCAGATTGGGGAAGTTTCTCTGTTTCATATAAGGTAACAAAGTCTAGTATTATTGATGTGTTTGTAAGATCCCTTTTCACAAGCTAGGTGTGTCAACCTCAAAACTGATCTAGAATGCTGAGGATGATGTATGTATTCCTATTTGTATTGGTATTTGACACTGAATGTATATTTGTTTTCCCTGTTTTTGTTGTTTCATGTTAAGGCTTTTGAAGGAAAAAAAATAATAATAATTTGTGATGATTAATGTAAACTTTTTATCACCGACTTCAATAAAAAGAAATATTGCAAAAAAAAAAAGCTTTAGATTTACCCTTAGGTTTTTTATGCTGAGGCAAAAAAACTCCCTTCCCCCCAGTAACAGTTGAAATTATCCAACTGAGAACCAAATAATTTATTACCTTGGAAAGAAAGAAATAGCAATCTGGACTTAGAAGTCATATCAGCATTCCAAGATTTAAGCCACAAAGCTCTTCTAGCTAAAATAGCTAAAGACATAGATTTAACATCAATTTTGATAATATAAAAAATGGCATCACAAATGAAATTATTAGCATGTTGAATCAACTTAACAATGCTAGACAAATCATGGTCCGATACTTGTTGCGCTAAAGTATCCAACCAAAAAGTTGAAGCAGCTGCAACATCAGCCACAGAAATTGCAGGCCTAAGAAGATGACCTGAATATAAATAAGCTTTCCTTAGATGAGATTCAAGTTTCCTATCTAAAGGATCTTTAAAAGAAGTACTATCTTCCGTAGGAATAGTAGTACGTTTAGCAAGAGTAGAGATAGCCCCATCAACTTTAGGGATCTTTTCCCAAAACTCCAATCTAACTTCTGGCAAAGGATACAATTTTTTAAACCTTGAAGAGGGAATAAAAGAAGTACCAGGCTTATTCCATTCCTTAGAAATCATATCAGAAATAGCATCAGGAACTGGAAAAACCTCTGGAATAACCACAGGAGGTTTATAAACAGAGTTTAAACGTTTACTAGTTTTAATATCAAGAGGACTAGTTTCCTCCATATCCAAAGTAATCAACACTTCTTTTAACAAAGAACGAATATACTCCAATTTAAATAAATAAGAGGATTTATCAGTGTCAATATCTGAGGCAGGATCTTCTGAATCAGATAGATCCTCATCAGAGAAGGCTAATTCAGTATGTTGCTGGTCATTTGAAATTTCATCAACCTTATGAGAAGTTTTAAAAGACCTTTTACGTTTATTAGAAGGCGGAATGGCAGACAAAGCCTTCTGAATAGAATCAGAAATAAATTCTTTTAAATTTACAGGTATATCTTGTGCATTAGATGTTGAGGGAACAGCAACAGGTAATGAACTACTACTGATGGATACATTTTCTGCATGTAAAAGTTTATCATGACAACTATTACAAACCACAGCTGGAGGTATAATCACCACAAGTTTACAACAAATGCACTTAGCTTTGGTAGAACTGTTATCAGGCAGCAGGGATCCAACAGTGAATTCTGAGACAGGATCAGATTGAGACATCTTGCAAATGTAAGAGAAAAAAACAACATATAAAGCAAAATGATCAATTTCCTTATATGGCAGTTTCAAGAATGGGAAAAAATGCAAACAGAATAGCCCTCTGACATAGAAAAAAGCAAGAGGCAAAACGGAATGGGGTCTAAAATATTGAAAGTATGACGCACAAACAGAAAAATATTTTTTTGGGGCAAAAACGTCCGGAAACGACACACTCGCATCATAGTTGACGCTATCTTGTGAAAGGACCCGGCGTCTTAGTTGAAAATGACAAATTGCGTCAACGAACGTAACTTCGCGCCCAAAAAATCTTGCGCCAAGAATGACGCAATAAACTTTAGCATTTTGCGCCCTCGCGAGCCTAATTCTGCCCACGAATTTGAAAAATGACAGTCAATTGAAAGAAAACTACACCCCAGGTAAGAAATACATTTCTAAAAAATGCATTTCCCAGACATGAAACTGACAGTCTGCAAAAGGAAATATACTGAAACCTGAATCATGGCAAACATAAGTACAGTACATATATTTAGAACTTTATATAAATACATAAAGTGACAAACCATAGCTGAGAGTGTCTTAAGTAATGAAAACATACTTACCTGAAGACACCCATCCACATATAGCAGATAGCCAAACCAGTACTGAAACGGTTATCAGTAGAGGTAATGGAATATGAGAGTATATCGTCGATCTGAAAAGGGAGGTGGAAGATTAATCTCTATGACCGATAACAGAGAACCTATTAAATAGATTCCCGTGACGAAAACCATTGCATTCAATAGGTGATACTCCCTTCACATCCCTCTGACATTCACTGTACTCTGAGAGGAAACGGTCTTCAAAAATGCTGAGAAGCGCATATCAACGTAGAAATCCTAGCACAAACTTACTTCACCACCTCCATAGGAGGCAAAGTTTGTAAAACTGAATTGTGGATGTGGTGAGGGGTGTATTTATAGGCATTTTGAGGTTTGCGAAACTTTGCCCCTCCTGGTAGGATTGTATATCCCATACGTCACTAGCTCATGGACTCTTTCCAATTACATGAAAGAAAGCTCTGCTCTGTCTTTTTTTGCTAGCAACCATGGATGGTGAAAGAAACTGCTCGTGACGTGCAGTGACGTCAGAGGCTGGTGAGGCAGTGGCTAGGATATGCCTTCATTCTTTAGATATCCTTTGTTGAAGAAATAGCAATGCACATGGGGGAGCCAATCACATGAGGTATCTATGTGCAGCCACCAATCAGCAGCTACTGAGCATATTTAGATATGATTTTCAACAAAGGATATCAAAAGAATGAAGAAAATTAGATATTAGATATAAATTGGAAAGTTATTTAAAATTGCATGCTCTTTCTAAATCATGAAAGAAAACATATGGGTTTCATGTCCCTTTAAATGGTGTCTTGGGGCGGAGCCTGACTGGGCTCAGAGATGGCAGCATAATCTCTGAGCTCCAGGAGCTAAAAGTACAAAACAGGGATTAAAGTCTTCCTAGACAGCAATTCTGAGACTAAAACCTCACTGCATCAGTCGGAGACACTCTCCGGGATATATATGGGCTGATACTTCTCACAGACCGACTGCTGCTTACAGACACAGGAGACCGGAGAGGTGAGGCCTATCAGTTTACCCCCACGCTGAACTATTACACACGCTGCAGTAGCAGCGATGCAGAGACTTGCTTGAGGGGGAACAGATACAAAGCCCTAAGCGATCGGACATAACAGCAGGAGCTGAACCTACTCGGTAGGGGTCACACATATCTGGATCTGCTTGGGGGCTGAGACACATCATGGGACAATAGTCAATGGCGGCAAATGGCGGTATGACTCAGGACTTTTTGCAGAAGCTCCTAAATTTTAGCAATGCTCACATGAACCATACATAATAGAAGGATACAGAGGGAGGACATTATATCAAAGACACTCGCAGATGTTGGGTATTCAGGAGGTCTAATCTGAAAATACCAAGATAGCTCACAGGTTTCAGTCACTCAGTAAAAGACCCTTGCTTCTATAAAAACTTATAATAACAGCTGCGGAGCAACGAAATACAGAAAGTCTCTACTAAAGTGTCTCCTCACAAAACATTAAGGGGCCATAACATATGGTACTTTAACAAGTCTATATATAATCGCACCATCTCTAAAAGTTAAACACATAGGTGCAGTAGCAAATATTATAAACTCAAACAAATACCAACACTCAAAATCATATACCATGACATCTAAGAAACTAACCAAGGCAGACAAAGCTGCCAAATCACAGAATATTAACCCTTATTTCAAATCAGCTAAGGCTAATAAATTTACAGATGAAAATACCAGAGAAGAGGAAGGAGACTCTGAACAAGACACAGACTCTATTACCACAGAAGGAGATCACACTCCAGTAACAAGGGCAGATGTGCGCCTATTGGTATCAAAACAAGACATTTCATCAAACTTTGAACGTCTCTGGGAAAAAATAGACTCTATGCACACTGCCGTTACAGATAGCCTCACTGATATAAAATCAGACATTGCAGAATTAGGAGGCAGAATTGAAAATCTGGAAGAGCAAAGAGAGGCGATCAATGAAGACCTTACTTCTATGTCTGAGGCTGTTAACTCCCAGCAGCAATCTATTGTCGAACTCCAGGACAAGGTCGAAGACCTCGAAAACAGAGGAAGACGAAATAATATCAGAATGAAGGGCATACCAGAATCTGTTTTGAACAAAGATCTCCATCTATACCTGCAACAATTGTTCAGAGCCCTCACTGGAGACAAAGAGGAATCTACATTCCATATCGAAAGAGCTCACAGAGCTCTAAGAGCAAGGCCTAAAGATAACGACCCGCCAAGGGATGTCATTGCGAAACTACTGGTTTTTCAAGAGAAAGAAAAAATCCTATTTGCATCCAGACAAAACCCAACCTTTAAATTTCAGGGAACTGTTGTCCAATTTTTTCAGGATCTCAGCTTAAGGACTCTACAAAGAAGATCCCAGCTACGACCACTTACAACTTTGTTACGAAAGCACCAAATCCAATACCGATGGGGATTTCCCTTTGCACTACACATAATAAGAGATGGAAAAACATTAACTTTAAAAGAGGAAGAAGAAATGCCCAATATGTGTAAGCTTCTGGGACTGGATCCTCCGTCTATACCAATAGACACTCCTGCTAAGCAACGCAGAAACCTACAAATTTCCCAGCGAGATAGCATACAATCCAAGTGGCAATCTACCAGCAAAAGAAAGTTAAACAACAAATGACTTTTGCCACTGGGTTATAAAGGGACACTCCAGAATTAGAAATGTATGATGGACTAATAACTATGGTTCATGCCTTTATAGTCCACACCCCATGCTGAAAATTTTCAAGAATGGGTAAAGTATATAAGGCGCTAAAACACCAGCTATGTTAGAGTTTACAGATTGTACTACTTGTTGATTTACTGTTGAATCCACTGTTTACAAAGCTAGATATATTTCTTTAATACTGCTCCACTAAAACAGAATGTTATGAGAGTTGTTATCTCTCTTTACCAGAGAGATATAGTTAATGTATTTTTATCTTATTTCTTATATTTACATTGTTCATTGTTGTTAAAAAATTTTGTCTTTTTTATTTTTTTTACAATGCATGATGGTATTGAGTCATTCACAACCTGGGAATGCTGGATGAGGGGATATAGGTGGAGGGATGGAAACATTATAGAACTTCACACAAAAGAGATATTTTGCTATTTATTAAAAGCCATGACTAAATGGACAACAGATAGGTTAGATGACTGAAATACACCTAGTCTCTCACAATGTGAGAGGATTAAACTCAGACGTCAAACGGAGGGTAGCTATGCCCATTATATTAGACTCCATGCCAATGTCCTTTTTCTTCAAGAGACTCACTTAACACACTCAAATATTTCCAAATATTGGTCCAGAGCGTTCCCACTACATTACCACGCCACAACAGAGACGAAAAAAAGAGGGGTATCCATACTCATACATTCATCGCTAAACTTCATACATGAACACACCCTAGCGGATACAGAGGGCAGATATCTAATTGTAAAGGGACAACTGGACGGGTCAGATGTCATTTTCTGTAACATTTACGCTCCAAATGACAACCAACATACCTTCTTTAAAAACATTTCACACCTAATAACACATTGGTCTCAATATAGAACAATACTAGCTGGAGACTTTAACATTAATTTGAAGCCCATCACCCAGCCCTCGAATTCAAGGTTGAGCAACAAACAAAATCACCATAACAGGTTAATAAAATCTATACAAGATGCACTTGCTCCCCATACATTTATAGACACCTGGAAATACTTATATGGGGACACTAATGACACGACATTCTATTCGGCGGCACACAAATCATACACTAGAATTGACTATATATTCATCAGCCAAATCCTAATCCCATTAATTCTATCTTTGGAAATACACCCTTGCTCCTGGTCTGATCACTCTCCGATCTCCATCCACTTAAAGGGGGTCCAAAACCCTAACAGATCTAGAACCTGGACTTTTGACCCAACCTCACTTAGATACAAACCTACATTGGATAAAATAGGTGAACAACTGACTGAATTTTGGAATATAAATAAAGACACTACAGACAACCCATTACATTTGTGGGCAGCACACAAAGCATACATTAGGGGTCTCCTGATCCAAACTAAATCCCGTTCCTTACATCATAACAGCACCTTGATATCTCAACTTCAAAACGAAATAAAAGAGCTAGAAACACAGCATAAACTTACCCAAAATGCATCTGTTCTAAAACAATTATCCAAGAAAAGAGATAGTTTAAACAAAATTCTGAACTCCATGGCAACTAGGGCAATGATGAAACTAAAGACACAATATTATGTATTTGCTAATAAACCTGATAAATTTCTAGCCCATAAAATTCGCGAACGATGCAAGGCCTCTGCCATCCCAAGTATAATTAATTCACAAGGTATTTCAGTATCCCATCCCCAAGAAATTGTAGACACTTTTGCAGAATTCTATGGGAACTTATATGACGGTAAAAAGGTGACTTATACATCACAAACTGAATCTGCTACTATAGCTTTCCTCACAGACGCTAACCTTAAGAAAATTTCAGAAACTGACAGAGAGCTACTTAATTCTCCAATCTCTCCGATGGAGGTATCTCTTGCTATCAAAGATCTTAAGAAAGGCAAAGCCCCTGGACCAGATGGGTTCTCAGGAGAATACTGCAAATTATTTAAACCTATATTGATCCCCCAAGTAACTAACCTATGTAATCACATTTTGGATGGACGCCCAATTCCACCTGAGATGTTGATGGCTAAGATAGTAGTAATCCCCAAACCAGGCAGAAATCCAAAATATTGCTCAAATTATCGCCCAATCTCACTTATCAATCAGGATCTCAAAATATTCACTAAAATTTTGGCCAATCCTCTTAAATTAATACTACCCCAACTGATTCACCCTGATCAAGTTGGTTTCATAAAGGACAGGGAGGCCCCAGATAATATTAGACGAGTAATAGACTCCATTCACTATCTGTCTGAGTCCGGGACGCCTTCTCTGCTTCTATCACTAGATGCGGAGAAGGAGTTTGATAGAATAGATTGGAAATACCTATTACAGGTGCTTCATAGTATGGGATTCAGGGGCCCTTTTGTAGATGCAATAGAGAGGATATACTCGAATCCGTCAGCAGAAGTTACAGCAACAGGTCACAAATCCAAAACTTTTCCTATTCTAAACGGAACGAGACAGGGGTGCCCTCTGTCACCCCTTTTATTTGCCCTCTGTATAGAGCCACTGGCAGCACAAATAAGAAATTCCCCAGATATATCGGGATTCAAAATTAGATCCACTGAATTCAAATTGATGTTATTTGCAGATGACATTTTACTCACAATCACCAAACCGATGCTCTCCCTCCCGAATCTATACCAACTTCTAGATAAGTTCTCATCTATCTCAGGTTATAAAATTAATCTAGAAAAATGTGAAGCTCTCCCCATTAGGCTCCCACCCCATACACAAAAACTAATTGAAATCAACTTCACCATGAAATGGGCCACACAAACTATCAAATATTTGGGAATAAACTTACCGACCCAATTTAACCAATTATATAAATTCAATTACTTACCGCTATATAGAGGGATCAGACAAGATCTTCAGAAATGGTCACAATATTCTTTCTCTTGGTATGGGAGAAAATCTGCGGTTAAGATGAATATCTTGCCACGCTTACTATACCTTTTCAGAGCTCTTCCAGTTAAAATTCCAATCCCAGAATTACTACAGGTGCAATCAGACCTTATAAGGTTTATTAGGGGGAAAAAATCTCCTAGAATCCAGGCCTCTTGCTTGACGAGACACAGAACACTAGGAGGGATAGGGGTCCCCGATCTCGTCACCTACTATAAGGCGGCGAGACTAGCTCAAACAGCGCTTTTAGACAAACCCAACATAGATCTTGTCTGGCCGACCCTTGAAGCAGAAATGGGAGGCTGGAACTACCCAGCAGACATTCTTTGGGAGGAGAAATTACACACTCCTGCCATGCGACATTTCAGGCCCCCTACTTTGGACTCTACAATGATATCTTGGAATAAGGTAGCCAAAGCTACTAAATTAAAACCAGCACAATCTAAAAGTATGCCAATTAGATATATGTTACCTCAGGAAAATCGCCCACCAATAGACAAATGGCGCAATAAGGGGCTTTATAGAGTGGCTGATTTAATAAGTAATGATACATTTTTAACTTTCAACCAGATCCAAGATAAAATCGCACCCTTAAAGGTAAATTGGTTCCTTTACCTTCAAATAGTCTCCGCCCTTAGAGAATTTCAAAAAAGGTATATAACCCAGAACACCACAACACTAGAACTCATTTGTAAAGCCCCACATAGAACGAAACAAACTATCTCGAGGCTGTACTCCGCCATACAATCATCACAGACACTATTAAAATCTCAGTTGATCTTAAACTGGGAAAGAGACTTGGAGATGGAGCTGGACATACAGGAATGGGTCGACATCTTTAGAGAAATAGACAAAGGACTAATAAATGCAGACCTCAGGGAAAATGCACTTAAGACCGCATATAGATGGTACCTAACTCCATTGCAGACAGCACATATGTCTCCTATGGGGAATAGATTATGTTATAGAGGATGTGGCTCTCTGGGAACATACTTACACTTATGGTGGGAATGCGACACAATCAGACAGATATGGGACAATATCTCTCTCTTGATATGTAATATTCTTGATGTACATATTCGTCTCACACAGGCACAGGCCCTACTGCATGTCCGAATTCCTAATCTTAACAAACCAATTAACACATTCATCAAGATCTTGTGCACGATTACAAGATCATGTATAGCCAGATACTGGAAAACCGGATCCTTGACCTGGCAGGAAGTTTTAAATAAAATCAAAGCCACACATACTATGTATGAATCTGCAGCTTGGATTCTAGATAATAAAGAAGCAGTTGACAAAATATGGTTTTATTGGGTATTAAAGGGGGGAGACTATCGCCACACATAATCCCACACAAACATATAACTCTTTGATTGGTACCAACGCTATTTACCCTCAACATCCACGAAACCAAAATACACACTCCCACCTGAATTATTAGAAATATATGAATATCTATGAACTCGAACATCCTGCATTTATTTTGTGTTATTTTTCTTGTTTTTTTTTTATTATGTCTTTATCTTCTTTGAATGAGTATTATTTCATTGTGCAAATAACAATGTATGATAAAAACTGTTTAATAAAAACATTTCAACATAAATGGTGTCTTGGAAAACTGGTCAACTTAGTAAACATCTGATTTTAGTCTAAAGGATTGTAAAAGAAACTCTTGCCAGATAACAAAATGCTTGCTCTGATTATGAGATCTAGAAATCCAGGCCCATTAAAATATGTTTAAAACATAAAAAGATACAGAAAAATGAACAGCGCTAGGTGATAATCAACATACCCCTTGGAGTAGGTAAAAAAACTTCCCGTAAAAGAAAACTGGAACAGGACTCCCAGACGAGATGCTGCTGCACACCAACCCGTAGATTCCTCTCTCTCGGATAGACAGACGTAGCTATGAAGACAAAAAGGGACAGCGCAACTCGACTCAAGGAAGTATTTATTGCAATCCAAATGGACACACACATAAAAATACACTTACAAGAAGTAAGGCAATATAAAGCCCTCAGGATAATATCATAACAGTTCCAAATAAAGCTCCGGACACTCCAGGTTCAAGAGTAGCGTCTTACAGCGGGCAGTTACTTCCGGCGTCTGTTTAAAACTCCCGGGCAATCGGCACCTGTAAGCTGAATACGCCAAAGGATCTCCGCCTGACGTCACTCTCTTCCACCTACGGATGCCCTGCTGGATCAAAAAGACTCAACGCGTTTCGCCGGTTTACACACACCGGCTTTTTCAAGAGTGAATGATCCCAGCAAGAAAAGAGTCCCTTTTAAAGCTCCATATTAATTAGGCAAATGGCGCCACTTGAAACATCCTAAAAAATGTTTTTAAATATAATTTACGGAACCTTTGCAACAAACCTAACAATAAAACCTTGATAAAATAACACACAAAATTGATCCTGCAAATGCAAATAACTATATCATAGACATTAAAATAAAAAATGTTCATACATAAAATATACATACTTAATAAACAATACATATAAAAATTTAATATATAAAAAGTTAATATATATTTAAAAACATACTTCATGGCAAAGGGATAATATAAACATACACTAGGTAGCCACTCAAATGAAAATTAAAATAGAATATTAGATTCAATTCTAACAGGTACATTACTATAAGACTGAGAGGATGTAATTGGATATAAACCACCCGATCCTAGATAAATTCATGAAGTAGATACACAAGATCTATAAGCTTACGATACACAACATTAGAGTAAAAAAAATTACATTAAATACAAAAATTTAAATGTCAAAACTCAGCTTTTTAAAATATATATATTTATATACACATACTATGCAAATGCCTGGATGTCTAAATCAATATTAAGACCTAATGGAACAAGGCTTTTTAGCCTATAAATCCATTCTGTCTCTTTCTGTCTTAATTTTAATAATCTGTTAGGAACTCCTGGAGGTATCCAGTCAATGATCTGAATATGTAGACCATCTACACTACTACCATGACAATTACTAAAATGAACCGGCACACTATGTTTATCAAATTTGGTCCTAATGTTATAAAGGTGCTCACTAAACCTTTTACTGGTTTTCCTTTTGGTGCGCCCTATGTAAATCAGATTACATTTACATGATAGTAAATAGACAGAGTATGCTGTCTGGCAATTGCATCTATATTGCATATTAAATTGTTCAGACCCATCAAAATTAAAAAAGGTGTCACCCCTTTTAACATGGGAACACATTAAGCAATTTTGTTTGTGACATTTGAAAGTGCCCCTTGCGGCCGATAGCCAATTACACAACCCCCCACCCGTAATATTTTTAGTACAATCTATCTTGTTACGTAGCTTGCTAGGTGCTAGAAAGGATTTTAAATTCCTATTTTTTCTGAAGGTTATTTTAGGTTTGTTTCCAACTTCCTTCCCTAAAATCGGGTCCAACTTTAGAATGTCCCAATGTTTATTAAGTATTTTGGTAACTATAGGGCCCCCCTCATTATATCTAGTTATAAAGCTTGTTTCTCCAAACTTGTTACTACTAGCACTGATAGGATCAGACTTATTATCCAATTCCCTCTTACTTTTCAAAAGGTCGATGCGGTTATATTGTAAAGCTTTATTTTTTGCTTCATCTAGTAGTTCCTTACTATATCCTTTTCTTAAAAATTTCTGTTCCAAATGAATCGCTTCTTCATTAAAATCAGATATATTAGTACAATTCCGCCTAATGCGGATGTATTGGCTAGTAGGGATATTATCCTTCCAGCTCTTCAAATGGGCACTTCCAGCATCAACAAAACTGTTCCTATCCACCATTTTTCTAAAGTTACGCACCATTACTTTATTACTATTGCTATCTATCGAGAATTCAATATCTAAAAATTCTATTTTCCTATTAGAACTATTCCCACTGAATTTAAGGTTAAAATTGTTTTTATTAATATATTCACTAAACTCCAATAGAACTTCCTCAGTCCCTCTCCAGAGTATGATCACATCGTCGATGTACCGAAAGTATTTCACAATATTTAACTTAAAGGGATTATTATTCCAAATATGGCACCTCTCAAAACGGTCCATAAACAAATTAGCGTAAGAGGGGGCAAAGGTTGTCCCCATTGCCGTCCCCCTTAACTGTAAATAATATTTTTCCCCAAACTCAAAATAATTATGGGTTAAAATAAAATTAATAGATTGTAAAATGAATTGTAGATGGATCTCAGGAATATTAAAGCTTACAGGTGCCGATTGCCCGGGAGTTTTAAACAGACGCCGGAAGTAACTGCCCGCTGTAAGACGCTTTTCTTGAACCTGGAGTGTCCGGAGCTTTATTTGGAACTGTTATGATATTATCCTGAGGGCTTTATATTGCCTTACTTCTTGTAAGTGTATTTTTATGTGTGTGTCCATTTGGATTGCAATAAATACTTCCTTGAGTCAAGTTGCGCTGTCCCTTTTTGTCTTCATAGCCATGTTTAAAACATACTTTTTACTTTAATGCTGCAAATTATGCTTATAGATTCTTTCATTATTCAGTAAATATAAAAATGTCTTGATCCAGTGGCGGGTGGTGAAATTTAAAGATGGTGGGGCGCTTGACCCCACCCCTTTAAATAAAGCCATACCATCAGATGGCACTACCAATTCATTAATTAAATAAATAAAAGTTAGACACAAACACAGAAAAGCACTCTTGGGGAGAGGGAGAGAGAGACGGGGGGAGAGAGACACAGAGGGTTAGAGAGAAAGAGAGAGAGACACAATCACACACAGAGGGTTAGAGAGAGAGAAAGAGAGAGAGACACAATCACACACAGAGGATTAGAGAGAGAGAGAAAGAGAGACACAATCACATACAGAGGGTTAGAGAGAGAGAGAAAGAGAGACACAATCACACACAGAGGGTTAGAGAGAGAGAAAGAGAGAGAGACACAATCATACACAGAGGGTTAGAGAGAGAAAGAGAGAGAGACACAATCACACACAGAGGGTTAGAGAGAGAGAGAGAGAGAGAGAGAGAGAGAGAGAGAGAAAGAGAGCGACACAATCACACACAGAGGGTTAGAGAGAGAGAGAAAGAGAGAGAGAGACACAATCACACACAGAGGGTTAGAGAGAGAGAGAAAGAGAGAGAGACACACAATCATACACTGAGGCTTAGAGAGAGACAGAGAGAAAGAGAGATAGAGACACAATCACACACAGAGGGTTAGAGAGAGAGAAAGAGAGAGAGACATAATCACACACAGAGGGTTAGAGAGAGAGAGAAAGAGAGAGAGACCCAATCACACACAGAGGGTTAGAGAGAGAGAGAAAGAGAGAGAGACACAATCACACACAGAGGGTTAGAGAGAGAGAGAAAGAGAGAGAGACACAATCACACACAGAGGGTTAGAGAGAGAGGTGGGTTCAAAGGTGGGTTCTAAGACAGAGCATTGTGTTACCCCACCTACCACTCTTGCCCAGTTAATGGTTGTCCAGTATTTTTGTGTAGGATAGTTGACAATCTTAAAGGGAAACTCAAGTAAAAATTAAAATTTCATGATTCAGATAGGGCATGCAATGTTAAACAACTTTCCAATTTACTCTTATTGTCAAATTTGCATTGTTCTCTTTGTATTATTTGTTGAAAGCTAAACCTAAGTAGGTTCAAACTGGTTTCTGAGCCGTTGAAGGGCACCTCTTATCTCAGTGCATTTTGACAGTTTTTCACAGTTGCTCGTCCACATGTGCCATATAGTTGTGCTCATTACCATGTATTTATTTATGAATCAGTACTTATTGGCTAAAATGCAAGTCTGTAAAAAAAACTGAGATAAGAGGGCAGTCTGCAGAGGCTTAGATATAAGCTAATCACAGGGGTAAAAAGTATATTAATATAACAGTGTTGCTTATGCAATACTGGGGAATGGGTAATAAAGGGATTATCTGAGTTCCGGAGGAGGAGCCTGTGTACAGGTTGTGCAGCACAAGCTCTGCTCCCTGCAGGTAAAGCACTGGCGGTGGTTTTCGCGCCGGGAACCTCAACAACCGAGGGGAAGAACCTGCAGCCGGCTTAGTCTATGCCCTGAGGGGCTCCCACAGCGCTTTTTCACAGTCTGCGCTACATCATAATACACGTTGTGTTGGGCTCCACGCAGTACATTGCGTGTAGAAGCTCCTCAAAGTTTCAAGATCATTTGCGGCAGTCCCCCCCTCCCACCGGTGCTGCGAGAGGGGTGTAGATAGCCCGAAAAAGCTAGAATTCTCAAGGCTAAAAGTTTACCTGTTGCAGTCCCGCCCTCCCACCGGTGCTGTGGCTGGGGGTAGACAGCTTAAACAGGGTGAAGCAAGGGATGTATGACAAAGATTAAATCACCATTTACTCACCTACATTAGTTACCCTACCCGGGGTTTGGAACGCTTGAAGCTGGGAGCACTGGCCCATTGCTCCGCCCATCGCTTCGCTTGTCATGTGCTGTTGGCTTCGCCTGCTTTCCCCGCTCATAGAGGCTTCGGGTAAGGAGCTATTGGCCTCGCAGCTGGGATAGCTCCGGCTAGGTGAGTTGTTGCAGTCGTCTGTACTCCTGGCCTCCACCCTTCCACCTGAGGCTGCTGAAAAGCAAAAAACACGCAACTGAGTGCTGACCTGAGGGCTGTTACAGGGTATCGATGGACGTTTCCGAATCCAAGGGACCTGCCCTATTTGCCTACAGCGGAGCATATGTGGCTCCTCCATGAGCTTCTGCGACTTACAGGCTGAGGACTGGCTAAGTATTGGGACATAGACCAGGGATTACAGTCAAGGAATTCTGTGCCTATAAGAGGACCGAAGGGTTTACCCTGAAGAGCTTTACCGCAAGAGGGGTGAGTTCAAAACATTTTGGCAGTTGATTATTTCTTCATTATCCCTCACGAACCGTCAGTTGCACACAGATATTAGAAGGTACATTCGATCAATGGACTCCCCCTCTCTCTTCTGCCTCTGGTTTTTTCCTTTTTTATTTTTAAGTTAAGGCTGTCACACAGAAGGTGGCTATACAAGCAGCCAACAAGTTGAACATAATTCGCTGGACACATTATTCACGTTCCCAGGGCCGCCATCAGGGGATGACAGGGGTGACTCCTGTCAGGGGCCCAATGGGCCAGGGGGGGCCCATGAGGCAAGAACTAAAAAAAAAAAAAATTATTTTGGCAACCACCAGTGGGTACTACAGCAGAGTACTAATTGAGCATGGGAAATGTTATTACAACGAGTAAAGTATTAGCATTTGAGAGGATTTCTGAGTGTGCACTAAACCACTATGCACAGAGACAGACTTTGCACTTTGTTTGTACAGTGTGTGCCTGAGTCAGACGACAGATCACTTTCATTTGCAGAGAGGGTAGGACTTATTTAGCAAATATTTTTTATTTATTTGTGCATTTTCGGATTGTAACTTCAGTGTGGTAGTAGTTGTATGGTGGGGCCAGAGGTCTATAAAAACACATTTTTTTAACAGCAGTGTATTTATGATTATTTGACAATGCTGTAGAAATTCTATATTTAAAACCATGCAGAAATGTTTCCTCCTCAATACACAAATGGTAGGTGCCATTTTGGCAGATATGCATTTATATATATATATATATATATATATATATATATGTGTGTATATATATATATATATATATATATTACATTACAGTTGCCACTTTATGCAAGGACTTTCCAGATGCAAGGAGGCATTTTATCTAAGATTTTTACATCTGCATTAAAACGTTATAACGTTATACTCTCAGACTAAGATTGCTCAGTGTTTGAAATGAGACAGGTTAACTTAAAACTGTTCAGTTTACACTACAGCTGACTTAATTTTGAAATACATACCAACAGGCCTAAATCCTGCATTTAACCAGATCTAATGGTATGAGTACCACAGCTTATGGTTCCACCAAGACCATATAGAGTACAGCATTTTCAAAATCCATAAGTACAGCTGACAGATGGGAACATTTGTACACTATATTTGAAGTGGTGCTTTTGGTTGGGGAAAATGGGGAAAAAACAAACGTGTCAACCTTTTAAAAGTACTTTTCTTAATCTAGCCATCTACCCAGATCATTAATGTACAATTTTGAATTCACAGAATTATTTTTGTTTTCACATTTACAAATATGATTCTTTGAAAAGTGATCTCTTAATTTCTGCATTTTTTTTATCATGCATGTCACACAACGTTGATTTAGGGGATGCAAGGTGCATCAATGTTTCCTCCTGTGAGTGTTTCTGTGGGTGTCTGTCTTTGTGCTTTGGTTTGTGTTGAGTATGTATGTATTTTTTTTCTGTGGGTCTCTCTGTGAGGGTGGGTGTGTATGTCTTTGTGCATTTTCTTTGGATGTTTGTGAGGGTGTGTGCATATGTCTTTGAGCTTTTTCTATGGGTGTCTCTGTGAGGGTGTGTGTATGTTTGTCTTTGTGTATTTTCTCTGGATGCCTCTGTGAGGGTGGGTGTGTATGTGTGTGTTTTCTGTGAATGTCTCTGTGAGGGTGTGTGTTTTCTGTGGGTGTCTCTGTGAGGGTGTGTGTATGTCTTTGTGTGTTTTCTGTGGATGTCTCAGTGAGGGTGTGTGTATGTATGTCTTTCTGTGTTTTATGTGGTTGTCTCTTTGTGTGTGTATGTGTCTGTGTTTTTTCTGTGAGTTTCTCTGTGTCTTTGTGTGTTTTCTGAGACTGTCTCTGACGGTGTTTCCTTGGGTGTATGTGCAAGTTTGAGTTTGTGTGTGTGTGTGACCATTGTCTGTTCCTTTTTAGGACATTTTGACCTTACTACTGATTATTCACATCTTTCTACAGACTTTGAGACTAATAAGACCTTTCCGGAAGTCACCAATCCATCATTTAACCTTTAAATGATTGTTTAGGCAGTTCAGGGCCCTTCCTTTCAGCCACTGCATGCTGTTGTCATCATTTAGTTGGCATCTTCCTTTGCAAAAAGATAATCAGAACTCCATATTTTGTTTTCTAAATCTCCTTTTTTTTTTTTTTTTACAAAACTTTAGTCTACCTCATTACTTGTCAGGTCAATGTAAACAAGTGCTGAGTGTCTGTTTGGGTGTCTGTGTCTGAGTGTGTTTCTTTGCGTGTCTGCTAGAGTATCTATATGTGAATCCTTATGTGTGAGTGTGAGAGTATGTTTCAGTGTATGAGTGTGTCTGTGTGTTTGTATGTTACTACCTTTACAACATTTCCAAGTTTAAATAGACACTTATGAATAAAGTGCATATACTTTTTAGTAACTTGGTCAAAAATTGCACATGTTAAGGGGGGGGGGGCCCTGATCAATGGTTAAGTCAGGGGCCCCAAAATTCCTAGTGGTGGCCCTGCACGTTCCCTCTGCAAAAAGAACGTTTTTTTGTTGTTGTTATTTATTAACATAAAATTGGGATAGATAGAATTTGGGGGCGAATCTTACTGATCCTTCTCTTTGTAAACACTTTGATTTAAAGAAGGGGGCAATTATATATTTGTATATGTGTCTCTTAGATTTCACAATGAGCTGAATTACTTAGCTCAGGTTTGAAATGAAACCTGAAGCTAGTTTGGATTTCCTTGGGGTCTAATAATTGTAAATTTGGTTTTGATAAAACATTAAGTCTGAAATGAATTCTGACCTTAGCTAAGACTTTTTTGGAGTCTAATTAATTGAAAACTTAGTCTCTAAGATATATTAAGTTTGAAGTGAATCCTGACATTAGCTAGGACTTTTTGGGTCTGATAATTTTGTAACATATTAGCCCTATAATGTACTAACTTGCGGGGGGGATCCATAGATAGTATAGCTAGCTAGGACTAGCAGCGTCAAAGTCTTAAGTTAGTAAATTAGGGACTCCTCGGTTGGTATCAACTGACACAAAGATGAACTCCTATTCTCTGGGATTGAGAACCCCTGGCGGTCTTTAAACACCTCTCTATCACAGAAATTGATTAAGCACTTCTTCATTTAAATTCCCCAACTCCCTCACCCCCTCCTTTTTTTATTTTTTTTCTCCTCTCTCTTCCGTCACATTAACGCACTCAGTTACTTATTCACGTTTTTTTTTTCGTGTCGCACGTTTTTTTCTTTCCCTTTACCTCACTTATTGATAGATTTTTAAATTCACCGACTCACCATAAAATCACTTCACCAGCCATGGCTTCCAGACCCAGGGATAGGAAGAATAAAACAGCAGCTAAAACTCTAGTTGAGCTACACCCTGAACCTGGCCCTACTACAAGGTCCAATGACGCTACAAACTCACAGACACTAGTGAACAACATCATAGAAGCCCTGAACCCGAAGTTTGAGTCTCTTAGATTAGAGATAAAACAAGATTTGCACACACTTTCTATGGAGGTCAAGCAGTTCTCGACAATGATTCAGGAGGCTGAGCAAAGAGTGTCTGATCTTGAAGATCTTACAGCCTCACATAAAACCAAGCTACAGACAAACTCCCTTTCTTTGATAGAGCTACAGAACAAGATTGAGGATCTAGAAAATCGGTCTAGGAGAAACAATGTCAGAATAATTGGGGTGCCTGAAACTCTGCAACATACAGATTTATTGAAATTTGCAGCTGAGACTCTCCCTCAGCTATTAAATATCCCGCAGGAACTATTACCATTAGCTGTAGAGAGGGCCCACAGACTGGGGAGATCTCCTTTACCAGATAGTAATAAATCCAAACCCAGACCCATAATAGTGAGATACTTAAATTATCAGGACAATATTAAGGTCATGCAATCATCTCGTAAAATCTTACCTATTCTATTAGAAGGAACCAAAATTCTAGTCTTCCAAGATTTTGCGTATGAAACCTCCTTGAAAAGAAGGGAGCTCTCCCCAATCTGTGGCAGATTGATTAAAGAAGGATTTTTTGCCACAGTAATTTACCCGGCTAGACTCAAGGTGGAAGCTCAGGGTCACACATACTTCTTTGATACTGCCTCTGAGGCAGAAAAATTTTATTCTGAAAAATGTATTAAGTAGTTTGATAGAAGGTATTATATATCGGATTCATTTATCTTCACCTTGGATGATGGTGCCTAGAACGTATGTTAGTCTTATGCACTCATTGTTTTTTCTTTACCAGGTTTTTTTTGTGAATAAAGGTGTGAAAATGGGGATAGAGGGGGGAGGCTCCCCCATTAAACATTTTTTTCTCCCTTTCTTTCTTTCTTTCTCCTTTCTCTCCTTTTACCCCCCTTATTTATATTAAATAGTGATTAAAGCAAAAAAATTGATTTTAACCTCTTGGAATATCGGAGGCATTTCCACCCCAATAAAGCGTAAAATTATAATATCACAACTGAGGAAACTTAACTCGGATATTGCCTTTATACAGGAGACTCATCTTAACGCAGAAGAATCTCTAAAGTTGAGATCTTCCTGGGTAAAGGAGGTATTATTCACACCAAGTATAGGTAGAAAAAGAGGGGTGGCTATTTTATTAGGGAAAAACATTTCATATGAAGTAGTATTGTAATTTTCTGACCCAGAAAGCAGAATCTTGATTCTGAAAATTAAATTGGCTAACTCCATATTTACACTCTGTAATCTTTATGCTCCCAATAAATTTGAGGTAGGTTTCTGGGAATTCTTACAATCTAAAATCTTACAAATAGGGGAGGGCAACATAATCTTAGCAGGGGATTTTAATATGGCCCCACAGATTCCTCTTGATAGGTTTAAGCAAGCGCATGTTACTCTCATATCTAAGAGAGATAAATTAGAAGGTAAAATGTTCCAAACTTTGTTTAGGAACCTGGCTCTTAAAGACATTTGGAGGATTCAAAATCTAGTTCAAAGAGAATTTGCATTCAAGGCCAGAAATGTCAACTCTTTATCTAGAATTGACTTATTCCTAGTCAGTGATAATCTACAAAAAATTGGTGTCACTGCTAAAATTACACAAATCACCATCTCAGATCATGCCCCAATCATATTAGATATTCCATTGAATATTAAACTATATACTCCACGTCGGTTTTTCTTTCCCAAATTTCTATTTAAAAACTTAAAATTCAAAAACTGGTTAACGGCCAGAATGACAGAATTTCTTTCTTTAAACCTTGGGTCAGTTAACGACCCAAGTCTACTTTGGGAAGCAGGCAAGGCAGTAGTAAGAGGGGACATTATTGCATATATGGTTGATTTTAAACGGAAAGCCACCCTCAGAGAAAGTGAAGTACTGAGAATACTTACCAATACTTACAATAAATATTTATCCCAACCTACCTCTACAAACTGGAGAAGATATACCTCTGCTAAGAGGGAGAGAGATACCGTTTTAATCCATACTTCAGCTCAAGCCGATCTTAAATCTAGAGCCAAATTTTATCGGCATGGCGATAAGGCAGGTAAACTTTTGGCTAAATTAGTTAAAAATGTACAGGCGAGCTCTACTATTGAATTGCTCTTGGAACAAGACACTTTGCTTAAAAATTCAAAAGAAATTCTTGACACCTTTTTTGTTTATTATAAGGATCTATAATCTTTTAGGAAATCTGATGCGGAAGCATCAGAACTTTTTTTGGAACGGTCTTAATCATCCACTCTTGAATGATGATGCAGTAACTAAAATTAATGCCCCTATCTCTGATCAAGAGATTCTTCAAGCTATTAAAGAGTTGCGCTTGGACAAAGCCCCTGGCCCGGATTCTCTCCCTAATGAGTTCTATAAGATTCTAGCTCCGGTCATTACTCCTCACTTAAAAAAACTTTTTAATTATTTTTACATAGAAAGTAATTCTATTCCTTCGACTTTTGCTGCATCCACTACATCATTAATTCTGAAGCCGGGGAAAGACCCTTTGAAAAAAGAATCCTATCGGCCCATCGCACTACTTAATTCTGATTATAAATTACTATCATCAATTTTAGCTAAAAGACTTCAACGGGAGATTGGGATCCTTCTTAATAAAGATCAAGCGGGGTTTTTGACCAAGCGCAATCTAGCAGCTAAATTCAGAGAATTATTTTTAGTTCTTGATTATTTTTATAACTCTCGAGAAGTTTCCTCACAAGATCAGACAGATATAGCAATTGTCGCGCTCGATGCAAAAAAACGTTTGTCTCAGTGCATCATCAGCATATTTTAACTTCCCTGTCTCATTTTGGCTTTAAAGATAATTTTATCTCTTTTATCAATAATCTTTGCAATAACTCCTCAACAAAGCTGATTGTTAACAATTTAGAATCTAACTTAATTAATCTTCAGAGAGGCACAAGGAAAGGCTGCCCGTTATCACCTCTTTTATTTGATCTAGTGATGGAGCCTTTAGCTCTCAAGGTCAGACAGTTATTACAGGGGATAAAAATTGGTTCTTTAGAACAAAAAATTGCCTTATATGCGGATGATGTATTAATTTACATCTCCGATTCAAGAATTAATATCCCAAGACTACTCTCGATTACAAATTCCTTTGGAACTTTCACAGGATACAAGATTAATATCTCTAAGTCAGAATTAATGTGGGTCAGAAAAAATGAGGCCTCTCTTTCTGTGATGCCCTTTAAAGAAGTTCAGTCCCATTTTAAGTACTTAGGAATCAACATATCAGCAAACCCACAAGAATGGTATAGTCTTAATATCCCCCCCATTTTATCTAGAATAAAAGAGCATATGAGAAGTTGGCAAAATCTTCCGCTTTCTCTGTCAGGACGTATTGCTTTGTTTAAAATGGTCCTTCTTCCAAAAATTCTTTATCCCTTACAAAATGTGCCGGTCATTTTAAAAACTAAAGACTGGAGAAGCCTGAATAGGGCTCTCTGGTATTTCATTTGGAAGTGCAAGAGACACCGAATTTCCATAAATAAACTTTACCTTCCTATAAGATTTGGGGGAATGACTCTCCCCGATCTCAATAAATATAGCTTGGTTTTTCTTTCACGCATTGTGATAGACTGGATTTTGAATAAAGACTATTTCACTAACAACAAGCTTGAAACAAATATATTACATCCTTATAATCCTACAGCTTTAATTCACTGCCCAATCCACTCGATCCCGAAGGAAGTGAAACATTTTAGCTCTGTATATATGATAATACAGGCTTGGAAAAAGCTAGGGCAGAAACTAGGTATTGATCTCTCTATCCCAAAATTCCAAGGATTACGTGGTAATCCAAAATTTCAAGGAGGCACCCAATCTCAAATATTTCAGAATTGGCACAAGAAGGATTTGACTTTTCTCACTCAATTTATAGACCAAGATACCCTATCAATAAAAACCTTTGACAGGCTGAAACAGGAATTTTACCTAAGTAATAAAGACTTTTTTGCTTACCTCCAGGCCAGACATTATCTTTTCTCACTCACTGAGAAATACGGATGGCTCTGGTCCTGGGGGAAGCTAGATAACTGGCCCATTCTTGTTAAAAATGATTTATACTCTATATCATTCTGGTATGATTTGGTGGTCAGTCAACATGGTGATTCTAATCTACATCACATAACACAAAAGTGGAACCTCCTGTCTCCAGAATTAGGCATTGAGGTGGATCAGGTGGAAAAATCTATAGCCATAATAGCGCAGACTACTCTATCTGCAAGATGGAGAGAGTCACACATTAAATTACTCTATAGGTCTTATTATACCCCATTAAAGGGATTTAAATGGCACAACTTTAAATTTAATATATGTCCTAAATGTGCATACCCGGCAGCAGATATAATCCATATGATATGGTTGTGCCCCTGGATAAAGCAGTTCTGGCGGAAAACAGAATTTTGGCTCATTAAGGTATTAAAGATACCTGCTTTCTCTCTCTCTCTGGTAGAGGTTGTCTTTCTTATAGAATCCCCTTTATCTCCTGAGCACAAAAAAGCTAGGAATATGGCAATTCTGGCAGCAAGGAATCTAATTTTTAAGAAATGGCGAGACCCCTCGGTCCCTAGTATCCTAGAAATCAAAAACTAAATGAAAAAACAATGCATAATTGAACAGTTGGACACGACCTTAACCTCCGAAGGTAGAAGTAACTCTTTTCTTTAAAAAATGGGCCACATTTATCAGGATCTTCCCTTCAGAGGAAATAGACCAATTAATATATCCTTTTAGACATTCCGAAATAGTATTATTAAATCGTTGGTAATATTCATTCCTCCCTACCTCCGTTTCTCCCCCCTTTTTTTTTTTTCCTTCCTCCTCTTTCCCTATTCCTTAGCCGTATTTGGTTATAATGTTTAGTCAACAATTAGCTGAGAGGAAAAAACTGTATAAGAAATTAAAGATATAAAGGAAAACATGAGGCTTATTTTCTATATGCTAATACTAAGCTGAATATGAAGCAAATAGATCTTTGTTTGAATGTTCTTTTTCTTTTTTTTCTTTTTTCCCTTTTTGAATTGTCCTGGTTGTTCTTTTTCTTTAAGCTGTACTCATGCAATGTATGCTTCAATAAAAAAAAAAAAAAGGGATAATCTATCTTTTTAAACAATAACAATTCTGGAGTAGGCTGTCAAAATTTTCAAGTAGACTGTCCCTTTAAGCAAAATGCATTGGATGGCCATATTGTTCATACTAAGTAAGCCTATATATTTATTTAAAGTGATATCATTATCATTTAATTCCTTATAAACTAAAATAAAACATATTCCACTAAAAAGTAATTATTTATTTTGCTTGCCTTTGCTGTTAAAAAACCACCAAAAACTTGCCAATGATGTATGGCCTAGTTTTTCAACAGCCGGGCTGAGGCCCAGTACCGGGCCATGACAGCCCTGCTGGTGGGCCACGACCCGACATGTCCCCACTGTGCACTCTGACAGACCCACACATAAGAAATACCGGGCTGGCCTATCAGAGTGCCATTACACACAAGCCCTGGGCATGTAGCGGCAGATCAATTTGTGTGTGGGTGTATATGTGTATGTATGTATGTATATATACCAGACATCCCAACTCTCCTGGAATTTCCGAGAGTCTCCCGCATTGATATAGCATCTCCCTGACGCCCGCAAACTAAATACGTTATCCCGGAAACTTTGCTGGGATAGGAAGGTCATAATACATGTCTGCAGGTCGTCAGGAGAGCAGGTTGTAATGTCTGATATACAGTCATGGCCAAAAATATTGCCCCTCCAGATAATGCACCACTTCGCCAGAAAAATTTCACGCCGCACCACTCTAACTGTTGCTAGGGGCGCGGCATCTCCTTCCCTGCTCGTTGCCAGGGGCTGTGTCGGGTCCGGATGCGTGCGGCGCTGAAGTCATCGCTGCACGCTCCTCTTTCACTGATGCTGGTCCGGACGTCTGTGGCGCGAATCCTGCGCCTATGTAAGCATATTCAAACGATCTATCACTGCCCAAGTATAGGTGTTACTTTGTGTGCTCCTGGGTGTGATAGATCGTTACTACTGTATTGCCTTATTGTGTTTGAACCCTGCCTGTCTGACTACTCTGCCTGTTATACCCCTGAATTGCTGGATTGATATACTGCTGCTGAACTCTGCTTGTCTGACTACTCTGCTTGTTAACCCCAAAATTGCTGGATTGCTTTATTGCTGCCAAACCCTGCCTGCCTGACCATTCTAGTGGTTTGTCCTTGGACTGCTTTACTATTGTCAAACTCTGCCTGATCATTCTAGTGGTTTGCCCTTGGACTGCTTTATCGTTGTCAAACCCTGCCTGCCTGACCATTCTAGTGGTTTACCTTGGACTGCTCTACCATTGCCGCTGAAGACTTCCGTGCCTGTGGTGAGTGCTGCTTTCCTCATCTTGCTAATTTTCTCTGCTCTGGTATATTCCCTATTTTTCCAGCTTGACGCCGGGATAACAAGACTACTGGCCAAGTTCAGTCTGATAGAGGAGTATCCCACGAGCATTACATTATACTTGTGCCATGGAGCCAAGGGGACAGATGTTGGGAACTGTCAGGGCATCTGTAAATGTCAGTGGAAAATACATATATATATATACATATGTATATATATAATATAAGATAAAATAAGTATGAAATCTCTCAAATAGTAAGTTTGAGCATGCTCATTCATCACACTCTATGTATTCCACATCTGAAAACAAAGGATTGCTTCCAAAGATGTCCTGCTGAGGTGTGAAGCTAAAATCCCTATCAGATTGTCACTGACCCCTATTTTCTACTCTGAAACCATCTATATTTTTGTGTGTTGTAAATCTTGGATCAATCGTGAGGATTCCCTTTCCTGATATTAAATAACAATTATAATGATCCCAAGATTGGGCTACCAATTTATGACCAATATTTGCAAATACACTTAATTTTATAAGAGATGAAACAGAGAATATTGGAAGCTAAATATCGATTTGGTTATTTTTGGTAAAGTATAAGAGGTTGCTAAATATAGGTAATATTCAAATCAAAGGTATTTAGTAATTATAATCAAATAGCAGGTTTAAAAGAACAAATTGTATTTTAACCTTGTGTTTCATAGTCCTGTACAGTGTTAAGCTTGTCTTTTGTATGCTAAGTAATTTATCTTTGCAAATATATAAATATATTTTAGAATTTGTCTTAACTGTAGGTAATTAAGAACCATTTCAGCATAGATAAATTGGCATTGAAACTGACTGTTTACATTAAGAATATATATATATATATATATATATAACTCTTGGTGTTTTAATTAGAGTGTATATTGTTCTATCGTTTAATTAAGCACTGTTAAAGTATAATTCTGAATGTTAGTGGCTTATATCTTGGTCTCATTGTGGTATTTTAATACAATTAAATTGTAAATAAATAAGGTAAACTTTTATGATCTTTGATTGATTCATATCTGGTTTTCTGCAAATATATTTCAATGTGTCTATAAATTTTAACTAATAAAAAGAATTCAGGAATTTACAATAATTTTATTGTCTTGGTATATTTTTTTTTTGGGGGTTTATTTTAAAGAATAATTATTAAATATATTGTATTATAACCCGGCCATATACTGACAGAACCCATATCACACAGTTGCAGAATATGGATTCCAAGCTAGAGGCTATTACCACTCAACTCTCCTTACTAGTTACAGCGAAGAATACCGCTCCTGTTGTTGTACCGCCAGTCTCTACTCCTACTCCTGCGGCTTCTTCCTCTGCTTCTGGGAGTTTACCCCAGATACAATTGCCTGACAAATATGACGGTACTACTGATTGCAGGGGTTTTCTTAACCAATGAAGGCTGCACTTCCGCATTGATCCTCACACCTTTCAGTCTCACCACTGAAGGGTCACCTTTATCATTTCCTTACTGAAGGACAAGGCCCTGGCCTGGGTCTCTCCCCTTTTGGAACAGAACGCTCAACTCCTGCATGATGCTGATGATTTAGTTTCTGCATTATCTTCTGTGTTTGGGACTTCTAGCCGTACCTCTGCTGCAGAATTTTCTCTCCTGGACCTCCGCCAGGGCAATAGAACTGTGGCACAATTAGCCATTGAGTTTCGCACTTTGGCACTTGAAACCACTTAGGATGGCAGTGCTCTCAAGGCGGCCTTTTGGAGGGGTCTGCATGAACGCATCAAAGATGAACTCACTTATCGTGATGTTCCTTCTTCTTTGGATGACTTTATAACGCTTTGTATCAGTCTGGACTCTCGCTTCCAGTAGAGACAAGCCGAAAGAGACAGAACTAGGAGGGTCCTCCCCTCTCGTCCTCCTATTCATCTGGTTTCGGCAGTATCCTCTACCCCTTCAACTTCTCCAGCCACCCCAGTAGAGGAATCCATGGATCTTTCCTCTTTCAAACCCTCAGAGTCTGAAAGACAGAGAAGAAGAAGATTGAGACTATGCTTTTATTGTTGTTCAAACCCCCACCAACTAAAGGACTGTGACATTCGTCCAGGAAAAGCCAATGCTTAGGGGATAACACTGAGGTACCTTTAAGCATGATCACTACTAAATACCCTCATTCCACTCAGATTCTGGTACCAGTAACCCTTACCTTTCTTCAGAATACAGTTCACACTGAAGCCTTCATTGATTCAGGGGCAGCTGGAAACTTTCTGGATCACCGTTTTATGATTCAAGCTGGCTTGCCTCTTCTGCAGAAAAGACATTGACTCAAAATAACTACTCTGGATGGTACCACCCTTGGTTCAGGGTTGATCCATTTTGAGTCTGCACCCCTGACCCTGACTGTGGGAGTCCTTCATACCGAACAGCTGCAGTTCGAGGTCATTCATTCCCCAGCACAGCCTGTCATCATTGGTCTTCCTTGACTTCGGATACACAATCCACAGTTTGACTGGGGTGAAGGACAACTGGCCTCCTGGGGTACCTCCTGTTTCAACTCCTGCCTTGCTAAAGTCACTCCTCTGCTCCGCATCCCCACTTCCTAAAGGGAGGACTTATCCACTCTCCAAAGCTGAAACCAAATCCATGGAGGAGTACATCCAAGAAAACCTAGCTAAAGGTTTTATTCGCCCTTCCCCCTCTCCTGCTGGGGCAGGCTTCTTTTTTGTCAGTAAGAAGGATGGTGGGCTCAGACCCTGCATCGACTACAGGGCCTTGAACAACATAACTATCAAGAATCGCTATCCCATTCCCTTGATCACCGAAACTATATGACTCACTCCAGGATGCTCACTTCTTCACCAAGCTGGGGCATACAATCTGATTTGTATCTTTCCAGGCCACGAATGGAAGACCGCCTTCAACACAAGATCTGGGCATTACGAATACCTTGTAATGTCCTTTGGGCTGTGCAACGCCCCTGCAGTCTTCCAGGCATTTGTCAACGATGTCTTCTGTGACCTCCTCAACCACTAATGCACTGTGGCTGAGCTCTGTAGCAACCCAAGGGTTGCAGGTTCAATCCCCGCAAGGTCCACTCAGCCTTTCATCCTTCCGAGGTCGATAAAATGAGCAGCGCCTTGAGACCCTTACGGGTGATTAGCCGCGCTTTACATGCATACATACATACATACACTGTTATTGTCTATCTGGATGACATCCTTGTTTTCTCTTCCACTTTGGAGGAGCATCATAAACACGTGAGAGAGGTACTTCAGTGACTCAGAGACAATTCTTTGGTAGCCAAGCTAGAAAAATGTGATCAAGTTCAGATCCAATTCCTTGGTTATGTCATCTTGAAGAAGGGTTTTGCCATGGATCCTACTAAACTCACCGCAGTTCTAGAATGGTCTCAACCTACTTCATTAAAGGAATTACAGAGGTTCTTGTGGTTGTCTAATTATTACCGCAAGTTTATAGAGAACTTTTCTCAAACAGTCGCTCCTCTCACTGAGTTGACAAAATGGGACTTTAAACATTGGCCTCCTGAAGCCATGAATACATTCTCTTGTCTGAAAAAGGCTTTCTGTTCTGCTCTTGTGCTCCGCCATCCTGATCCTAACCTACAGTTCACTTTAGAAGTTGATGCCTCCGAGATAGGGGCTGAAGCAGTTCTAACCCAAAGGGATCCTTTGAATTCCAAGTCACACCACGCTTTACTCCTGCAGAGAGGGATTACGATGTGGGTAATCGTGAACTCTTGACTGAATGGCGTCATTGGTTAGAGAGCACTGCCAATCCCATTCAGATTCTTACCGACCACAAGAATCTGACTTAGCTAGAAACTGCTCATCAACTCAATCCTCGACAGGTCAGGTGGGCCTTGTTCTTTTCCCTTTTTAACTTTGTGGTTTCTTACCTTCCTGGGACCAAGAACAAGAAGGCGGACGCCCTTTCCCGTCAGTTTAACAAGAACTTTCAAGCATCTTTCCCAACACGTATGGTGGCCTACTATGAAGTCTGACGTTCAGGATAATGTGAAAGCCTGCACAATTTGTGCTGCCAACAAAACTCCCTGATCCTTGCCTCCTGGCTTGCTCCAACCATTGTCCATTCCCAAACAACCATGGACACACATAACAATGGATTTCATTGTAGACCCTCCTCCTTCTGACCCCCATACAGTTATCTGGGTTGTGGTGGATCACTTTTCCAGACTGGCTCATTTTGTTCCCATATCCAAACTGCCTTCTGCACAAGAATTATCGTCTCTTTTTCTCTTGCATGTGGTACGACTTCATGGCATTCCTTTGAATATTGTTTCCTACAGAGGTGCACAGTTCATATCTACCTTTTGGAGAGCCTTTTGTAAGTTGATTGGAACCACTATTTCCTTGTCTTCTGGCTACCATCCTCAGACCAATGGACTAACTGAGAGAGTAAACCAGGATCTTGAAGCCTACCTTAGAGCCTTTGTCAAGGCTTGCCATACCAACTGGTCTGAGTTGTTGCTGAACTGGCAAGAAACACTCATTGGCACTCTTCTCTTCTATGTTCTCCATTTCAAGCCTCAGCAGGATATCAACCTCGTGTCTTCCCTCTTTCTGCTCAGTCCATGGGGTTCCTGCTGCAGACCGACACGTTACTGAACTCACCACTCATTGGCACTGTATTCTCTCTTAGCTACGTTCAGCTGTCTCTAGATATAAAAAGTTTGCTGATCGTCATAGAGCTTCTGTACATGCCATCTCAGTGGGTGAGCGTGTTTGGGTCTCTACTCGACATATTCGTCTACGTCAACCCTGTCACAAATTGGGGCCTAGGTTTATTGGCCCTTACAAGGTCCTGAAAAGACTGTCTCCTGTTGCCTACAAAGTGGCCTTACCTAAAACCCTGCGCATACACCCAGTCTTCCACATCTCACTACTCAAGCCTTACATCAAGAATAGATATATACGGCTCCAAGCTCCTCCTCCTCCACTCCTAGTCAGTAGTGACCCTGAATATGAGGTAGCTAAGATCCTGGACTCCAGATACAGGTGCAGACAACTGCAATATCTAATACATTGGAAGGGTTACTTTGTGGCAGATCGTTCCTGGGTTCCTGCCCGTGATGTGCATGCTCCATCTTTGGTCTCCAGATTCCATGCTGCTTATCCTTTGCAGACGGCTCTGGTTCTCGGAGGGAACCCTTGAGAGGGAGGCTATATCGTGCTGCACTTCTCTAGCCGTTGCTAAGGGCGTGGCGTCTCCTTCCCTGCTCTTTGCCAGAGGCTGTGTCGGGTCCGGATACATGTGGCGCTGACATAATCTCCGCACACTCCTCTCTCACTGATGCCGGTCCAGATGTCTGTGGTGCGAATCCTGCGCCTATGTAAGCATATTCAAACGATCTATCACTGCCCAAGTTTAGGTGTTACTTTGTGTGCTCCTGGGTGTGATAGATCGTTACTACAGTATTGCCTTATTGTGTTTGAAACCTGCCTGTCTTACTACTCTGCCTGTTATACCCCTGAATTGCTGGATTGATATACTGCTGCTGAACTCTGCTTGTCTGACTATTCTACCTGTTTATCCCCTAAATTGCTGGACTGATATGCTGCTGATGAATTCTGCTTGTCTGACTACTCTGCTTGTTAAACCCTAAATTGCTGGATTGATTTACTGCTGTCGAACCTTGCCTGCCTGACCATTCTCGTGGTTTGTCCTTGGACTGCTTTACCGTTGTCAAACCCTGCCTGATAATTCTAGTGGTTTGCCCTTGGACTGCTTTACCAATGCCAAACCCTGCCTGCCTGACCATTCTAGTGGTTTACCTTGGACTGCTCTTCTATTGCCGCTAAAGACTACCCTGCCTGTGGTGAGTGCTGCTTTCCTCATCTCGCTAATTTTCTCTGCTCTGGGATATTCCCTATCTTTCAGGCTCGATGCCGGGATAACAAGACTACTGGCCGAGTTCGGTCTGATAGAGGAGTATCCCACGAGCATTACAAATGTTTAGGCATTCTCATGTTTATTTCTTTTGTTTGTATTAGTAAGACACAAAAAATTGGAGCAAATAAGCCAAATCTGACACATTCCACGCAAAACTCCATAATTGGACTTCACAAAATTATTGGCACCTTCTCAAAATTGTAAGAAATAATTGCATTCCAAGTTTGTGATGCTCCTGTAATTTTTAATTAAACTCACCTGTATCTATTAACAGGTGCTGACAATATAGAAATCAGACTGGCAACCAGTTAAAATGGTGAAAATGGACTCAACCTTTCTGTTGTGTGTCTCTGTGTGCTGCACTGAGCATGGAGAAGAGAAAGAGCAGCAAATAATTGTCTGAGGATTTGAGAACAAAAATTGTGGAAAAGTATGTACAATCTAAAGGTTACAAGTCCATCTCCAGAGATCTTAATGTTCCTGTGTCCACTGTGCGCAACACTGTCAAGAAATTTACAGCCCATGGCACTGTAGCTACTCTCCCTGGATATGGACAAAAGAGAAAAATTGATCAAAGATTGCAAGGAAGGATTGTTTGAATGGTGGATAAAGAACCTCGATCTACTTCCAGGCAAATTCAAGCTGACCTTCAGGCACAGGGTACAAATGTATCAGCTTGCACTATACGTCGCCATCTGAATGAAAAGGGACGCTTTGGTAGGAGACCCAGGAGGACCCCACTGCTGACACAGTAACATAAAAAAGCCAGATTGGAGTTTTCCAAAACTTACCTGAGGAAGCCCATATTATTTTTGGAGAATGTGCCGTGGACAGACGAAACAAAATTACAGCTTTTTGGTAAAGCCCATCATTCTACTGTTTTCAGAAAAATAAATAAGACTTTTAAAGAAAAGAATACAGTCCCTACAGTCAAACATGGTGGAGGTTCACTGATGTTTTGGGATTGCTTTGCTGCTTCAGGCAATGGATATCTTGACTGTGTGCATGGCATTATGAAATCTTAAGACTACCAATGAATTATGTGGTGCAATGTAAGCCCTAGAATTAGAAAGTTTGGTCTCCGTCAGAGGTTATGGGTCTTACAGCAGGACAATTACCCAAAGCAAACGTCAAAAAGCACCCAGAAATGATTTAAGACAAAGTGCTGGAGAGTACCGAACTGGCCAGCAATGAGTCCAGATCTCAATTGCATAGAGCACCTGTGGAGAGATCTCAAAACAGCAGTTGGGAAAAGGAACCCTTCCAATCTGAGAGACCTGGAGCAGTTGGCGAAAGAAGAGTGGTCCAAAATTTAAAGTAGAAAGGTGTAAGAAACTAATTGATGGTTACAGGAAGCAATTGAACATTTGTAATTGCAACAGTTTTCTGGGCGAAGTGGTGCATTATCTGACAGAAATGCAGGGGTACCAATATTTTGGCCATGACTGTGCAGCACCCTCCTCACAGGAGATAAATTTCATCATCCAGGGTCCACTAAAACCTACTGGTTTTAGTGGACCCTGCATTGGCACTCTTCTCTTCAATGTTCTCCATTTCAAGCCGCAGCAGGATATCAACCTTGTGTCTTCCCTCTTTCTGCTCAGTCCACTGGGGTTTCGGCTGCAGACCGACACGTTACTGAACTCACCACTCATTGGCACCGTATTCGCTCTCGGCTACGTTCAGCTGTCTCTAGATATAAAAAGTTTGCTGATCGTCATAGAGCTTCTGTATGTGCCATCTCAATCGGTGAACGTGTTTGGACTCTACTCGACATATTCGTCTACGTCAACCCTTTCACAAATTGGGGCCTAAGTTTATCGGCCCTTACTAGGTCCTGAAAAGACTGTCTCCTGTTGCCTACAAAGTGGCCTTACCCAAAACCCTGCGCATACACCCAGTCTTCCACATCTCACTACTCAAGCCTTACATCAAGAATAGATATACACGGCTCCAAGCTCCTCCTCCTCCGCTCCAAGTCCGTGGTGACCCTGAATATGAGGTAGCTAAGATCCTGGACTCTAGATACAGGTGCAGACAACTGCAATATCTGATACATTGGAAGGGTAACTCTGTGGCAAATCGTTCCTGGGTTCCTGCCCGTGATGTGCATGCTCCATCTTTGGTCTCCAGATTCCATGCTGCTTATCCTTTGAGGCTGGCTCTGGTTCCCGGAGGGAACCCTTGAGAGGGAGGCTATGTCACGCCGCACCACTCTAGCCATTGCTAGGGGCGCAGCGTCTCCTTCCCTGCTCGTTGCCAGGGGCTGTGTCGGGTCCGGATGCGTGCAGCACTAATGTCATCGCCGCACGCTCCTCTCTCACTGATGCCGGTCCGGACGTCTGTGGGGCGAATCCTGCGCCTATGTAAGCATATTCAAATGATCTATCACTGCCCAAGTATATGTGTTACTTTGTATGCTCCTGGGTGTGATAGTTCGTAACTACTGTATTGCCTTATTGTGTTTGAACCCTGCCTGTCTTACTACTCTGCCTGTTATACCCATGAATTGCTAGATTGATATACTGCTGCTGAACTCTGCTTGTCTGACTACTCTACCTGTTTAACCCCTAAATTGCTGGACTGATACTCTGCTGCTGAACTCTGCTTGTCTGACTACTCTGCTTGTTAACCCCTAAATTGCTGGATCGATTTACTGCTTCCAAACCTTGCCTCTCTGACCATTCTAGTGGTTTGTCCTTGGACTGCTTTACCATTGCCAAACCCTGCCTGCCTGATCATTCTAGTGGTTTTCCCTTGGACTGCTTTACCGTTGCCAAACCCTGCCTGTCTGACTATTCTAGTATAACAAGACTACTGGCCGAGTTCGATCTGATAGAGGAGTATCCCACGAGCAGTACAAAAATTGTTGCAATTACAAATGTTTAGGCATTCTCATGTTTATTTCTTTTGTTTGTATTAGTACGACACAAAAAAGTGGAGCAAATAAGCCAAATCTGACACATTCCACGCAAAACTCCAAAATTGAACTGGACAAAATTATTGGCACCTTCTCAAAATTGTAAGAAATAATTGCATTCCAAGTTTGTGATGCTCCTGTAATTTTTAATTAAACTCACCTGTATCTATTAACAGGTGCTGACGATATAGAAATCATACTGGCAACCAGTTAAAATGGTGAAAAATTGACTCAACCTTTCTGTTGTGTGTCTCTGTGTGCCACACTGAGCATGGAGAAGAGAAAGAGCAGCAAATAATTGTCTGAGGATTTGAGAACAAATATTGTGGAAAAGTATGTACAATCTAAAGGTTACAACTCCATCTCCAGAGATCTTAATGTCCCTGTGTCCACTGTGCGCATTATTGTCTAGAAATTTACAGCCCATGGCACTGTAGCTACTCTCCCTGGATATGGACAAAAGAGAAAAATTGATCAAAGATTGCAACGAAGGATTGTTCGAATGGTGGATAAAGAACCTTGATCTACTTCCAAACAAATTCAAGCTGACCTTCAGGCACAGGGTACAAATGTGTCAGCTCGCCATCTGAATGAAAAGGGACGCTATGGTAGGAGACCCAGGAGGACCCCACTGCTGACACAGTAACATAAAAAAGCCAGATTGGAGTTTGCCAAAACTTACCTGAGGAAGCCAAAATCCTTTTTTGGAGAATGTGCCGTGGACAGACGAAACAAAATTACAGCTTTTTGGTAAAGCCCATCATTATGCTATTAAAAGAAAAGAATACAGTCCCTACAGTCAAACATGGTGGAGGTTCACTGATGTTTTGGGATTGCTTTGCTGCTTCAGGCAATTGATATCTTGACTGTGTGCATGGCATTATGAAATCTGAAGACTACCAATGAATTCTGTTGTGCAATGTAGGGCCCAGTCTTAGAAAGTTGGGTCTAAATTCAGAGGTCATGGGTCTTACAGCAAGACAATGACCCAAAGCAAACATCAAAAAGCACCCAGAAGTGGTTTAAGACGCTGGAGAGTACCGAACTAGCCAGCAATGAGTCTAGATCTCAATCCCATAGAGCACCTGTGGAGAGATCTCAAAACAGCAGTTGGGAAAAGGAACCCTTCCAATCGGAGAGACCTGGAGCAGTTGGCGAAAGAAGAGTGGTCCAAAATTTCAGGTAGAGAGGTGTAAGAAACTTATTGATGGTTACAGGAAGCAATTGAACATTTGTAATTGCAACAGTTTTCTGGGTGAAGTCGTGCATTATCTGACAGAAATGCAGGGGTGCCAATATTTTTGGCCATGACTGTGCAGCACCCTCTTCACAGGAGAGAAATTTAACCATCCAGGGTCCACTAAAACCTACTGGATCAGACACCGGCTTACTTGCACTTCAGACTATGTGATATATTTCCTATCTTGTCCCTGTGGTCTATTTTATATAGGCAAGACCTGTACCACCTTCTGTGAGAGACTTGCTAACCACAAGAGTGCCATCAGGACTGCCCTCAAAGATGGACGTTCGGTTCAGCCAGTCACAAGGCATTTCCTTGAGCACCACCACCCTATTTCATCGCTGAGGGCTATGCTCATTGACAGAGTAGCCCCCCTTAAATGTAGTGGGGACAGGGACAAAGAGCTATTGAAATGTGAGGCACGCTGGATATTCAGGCTTAACAATCTTACCCCTGTTGGCCTGAATGCCAGTATAGACTATGCTCTGTTTTATAAGCAGTGTGTTTTTGATCTCATTATTGTTGTGTATTATTCATGCCTTGCCTATGTGTTTTATGTGTTGTTTTCTGTTTGTTTTTACTTTTTTATTCTATGAGCTCTCACTTTTGGTGTGTTAGGTCTACTCCATAGTTTCCAATATGGATCTGTATTGTAGATCTCTTTATGCTTAGACCCGTCTATACCTCTAGTTTATCTGTGTCGTTAGGAATTACAAATATGTTTTTTTCTATCTAATTACCATCTGGAATTTTGTATCCTTATGCCTGTCTACATTGGTACAGTGCTTATCTCGCTTTGGTTCCCTAGTTTATGTTGATAGACTATTGCGGTATTATATGGTTTACTCTCTGTTTGTGGCCGGTGTTAAGTTTTTTTTCAGGTGATAGTTTGGTTTCGTTTAATATAGTAGTATTGTTTATCTGTGGCATAGAGTGGTCTGGTCTTTTATATTGTAATGTCATCACCTGTATTTGCGGATTCATTATTCAGCAATTGTGTGGGACTAGTCTCTCTTTGCGGGTGGATGTGTATAAGACTTTGGGGGAGTGCACTTGGCTGTGCACCTGCCATAACCAGTGATGACAGCACACACGTATTATGTGTATTTTCCCCTGGAGTGGGTGTGCTCAGGCTGCGGCTAGGATTGGATCCCTCTGCACTGTGGATTTTCCTATCGGAGCGGGGATGGTCCACGTGACATGGTGTTACATTTTGATTGGTCTGATGAGCCGACTTAGGGCCTATGTAAGCCTCTGGTGGGTGGCGCTTATGGTATGGTCGAAAGTTACCTGTCGCTTGGGAGACCGGCTTGCATGCCACTGTGAGCGATGCCAATAACATTTTCTATGTAAGTAGTCTTGGATGTTTAATTGTTTCTACTTTTTAGTAGGGGTGTTTATGTATAGTCTCTGGCTACTATTTCGCAGGGCCATTGGTAAATGGTTGTTTGTCGGTCTGGATCATTTTCGTAGATTGAAGCTTGGGCTTTAAGGGTTTCTTAGTCTTGGAGTTGATTAATACTTTGATTTCACATGTGAACTCCTCGATTTTACTTTAGTAGTTTCACATTCTTTGCCCACTATGTAGTAGTATGTGCATGCTATGATTACATGATTATATGAGTTATGTGCGGATGAGATATGTGAATTTCTTTTACTGTTGTTATTTCTTGTATACAAATCTACTTGTATGAGGTTCATATGTCTTGAGGTATTATGTGTGGTACCAAGGCTGGCGTGTTGATTAATCTGTGTGCTTCTGGGTCAGCGAATAATAGATACACTGTCTGATTATTTATCTAACCACATGTTGTCATGTTTGATTTGGCTGCTGTGTATTCCGCTGTGGTGTTGTAGGTTGTCTATTTTCTGCATTGGCCTCCTCAGCTTTTATTATATGTTTCAATATTGGGCTGTACTGCCGATCTTGATGGTGGAGGGATGTCACCAATGTAACCAATTGTTTTGTTACACGTTGTTTATATTGTGTTGTGTTGTTCACTTAGATTCCAATTATGTATTTTGTATCCTCTTTAGATCATTTTTGTCTTGAGAAAGGCCCACAGTGGGGCCGAAACGTCAACATTTATTTCATTGCTTAACTCATTTGAAAATAAAATTGCACTGTCTTGCTTAAAAAAGCCCTGTGAGTGCCTTCCTTCTACAATAAAGTCACTAAATAAATATAAATATATATATAAACATACATACACTCACGGCCACCTTATTAGGTACACCTGTTCAATTTCTTGGTAACACAAATTGCTAAACAGAGTAAAATATGTAGTTAACCCTTAAATAGCGTTGCTCCTCTTAGTAAAAAAATATCCCTCTATTTCTCAAATTAAAAGTGTTTAGTTAAAAATAAGAGGGCGCTTGGAATGCAGCTATACCCAAATGCATTAAGTTTTAAATAGAGTGTATATTTAATACTTTCTCAATTATAAAAACAGCTTTATCAGATGTCTATATACACATACCAAAAAAAAATGTTCACATATATTTATTACACTATCACTCATGTGAGTGTTAAAATCAGTATTAGACAAAATAAATATTTTATGATCATTTAAAAAAAATCTAATACTGATTTTAACACTGATATGAGTGATACTGTAATAAATATTTGTGAAATTTTTTTGTGGTATGTGTATATACATAAATTGCTAATCAGCCAATCACATGGCAGCAACTCAATACATTTAGGCATCTAGACGTGGTGAAGACGACTTGCTGAAGTTCAAACCGAGCATCAGAATGAGGAAGAAAGGGGATTTAAGTGACTTTGAACGTGGCATGGTTGTTGGTGCCAGATGGGCTGGTCTGAGTATTTAAAAAAAATGCTGATCTACTGGGATTTTCACGTGCAACCAACTCTAGGGTTTAAAGAGAATGGTCCGAAGAAGAGAAAATATCCAGTGAGCGGCAGTTGTGTGGACAAAAATGCCTTGCTGATGTCAGAGGTCAGAAGAGAATGGGCAGACTGGTTTGAGATGATAGAAAAGCAACAGTAACTCAAATAACCACTCATTACAACCAAGGTATGCAGAATACCATCTCTGAACACACAACACATTGAACCTTGAAGCAGATGGGCTACAGCATCAGAAGACCACACCGGGTGCCACTCATGTCAGCTAAGAACAGGAAACTGAAGCTACAATTCGCACAGGCTCACCAAAATTGGACAATAGAAGATTGAAAAAACATTTCCTGGTCTGATGAGTCTCGATTTCAAATGCGACATTCAGATGGTGGGGTCAGAATTTGGCGTAAACAACACCCGAAAGCATAAATCCATCCTGCCTTGTATCAACAATTCAGGCTGCTGGTGGTGGTGTAATGGTGTGGGGATATTTTCTTGGCACACTTTTTGGCCCCTTAGTATCAATTGAGCATTGTTTAAACGCCACAGCCTACCTGACTATTGTTGCTGACCATGTCCATCCCTTTTTGACTACAGTGTACCCATCTTCTGATGGCTACTTCCAGCAGGATAATGCACCGTGTCACAAAGCTCAAATCATCTTAACTGGTTTCTTGAACATGACAATGAGTTCACTGTACTCCAATGGTTTCCACAGGCACCAGATCTCAATCTCATCATGGATGTGCAGCCGACAAATCTGCAGCAACTCCGTGATGCTATCATGTCAATATGGACCAAAATATCTAAGGAATGTTTCCAACACCTTGTTGAATCTATACCATGAAGAATTAAGGCAGTTCTGAAGGCAAAAGTGGGTCCAACCCAGTACTTGCAAGGTGTACCTAATAAAGTCGCCTGTTGCAGAGGGATTAGTATATAAGGTTGGGTGTCAGAGAGCTAAAAAATACTGTAAGTCCTCTGCTGCATGGGGGTACAGTGAATTGGTATGAAGAAAACAAGAAAAAAAAAGGGTTACCCTTAATCTAGCACAAACCCATAGACCATAATCAAAAGCAACAATGGGGAGGCAGATTTATGGAAGGCACAACACAACAGTCAACTAATTGCTTTCATGCGTTTTATTTTACCACAGACAATTCAACCTGTGGATAGATGGTTGTTAGTGCGAAATTCAACACAAAAATTGTTATAGCATTAGACACCTATACAAAAAATACTAAATTTCAACCCAATTCTCCGTGGAAACTAATAGTACTTAAACAAATGTTCATGTTTTAGAAGTTGTTTTTTCTCATACAATAGGAAGGAATAGTGCACAAAGTTCAGCATCTGTAATAAACATTGGTTAGTGTTATATTCGTCAGCAAAATAAAGGAGACGATAATTTGAAGCTGAAGCATATAGTGTTAGAAAGTTAGTCAGCACTTTTATAAGCACAATACAGCACAACTGCTAACAGAGAATAATATAGTGTTGGTTCATAGGTTCAACCAACTTAAATGCCAATGGCGGTAATACGTCCTCCCAGAAAGGAAATCTTATCCCCAGATCATCAGACCACATCCAGGTTATACTTGTCCTGAGTAATCACACGGCTTCATCCGTTGTAGAAGTAGTTCTCACATACTTGCTCTGTTTAAGCGGATTTACTAGCGGCACCTTATCAGCTGGTAGGGGCTTTTCCATTCAGTATATATATATATATATATATACACACACACTACCTGACCCTGGACATGTCCGACTAAAATGTACCGGGCCTTGAAGTCACTTCAGTCGAGTACCAACAGAATTTTCCAGAATTATTGATTGCGATGTTTTAATTGCTATTTTCATAGTAGCAAAGTTTTCTACGTTGTTTTTTTTAGAATACAAAATATTTATATTGTTGTACAATATACAACACACTTTAAAACGTCAAATAAAATATTTATTTGTGTAATATTGTATGATACAAGGCAGAAAAAGTATTTTTGGCACGTGAATCAAAGTTTTCATAGTAGCTGCTTTTTTACCCTCTGCCCTTTAGCAGGTCATTACACTCAAAATTAAATTCCCCATAAATGAAATAGTAGAACATTTATGTAGCCCTTCCTGTTGAACATTTGCACCTGTATACATTCTGCAGGAGAAGTTGCCTAGGCAACTATTAGACTGGTTGGTCATGTGATCAAGTGAAACTGAAAGAAGAGTGTAAGACACAGGAGGAAGCAGACATGTCAGAGCAGTGAAGGTGTGTGTGAGGCCTGGCTGTGTGAGAGCTGCAGACTTCATCTTGTAAAGTAACAGCATTCCTCTGCTGATTTAGTGTATGCTGCCAGCTGCAGTCTGTCCCTGTTAGAGAGCTGTGGAGAAGAATGCAGACAAAGTAAATGACTGGCAGACCTTGGAGTTTTCTTTCAGCCTGTGCAGAATCCTGTCAGTGGTAAGAAGTATCCTCTCTCCTTGTCATACTGACAGGGCATTCTGTCCATCACATAAACTTATAAACAGCTCTTCCTGTGGATTGCAGTTTCCTATGAGCTGCAACTGTTTAAATGCATGTGGATTACCTTAAAGGGCCCCAACATTTATGTGCACCAACTGGTACCCATCAGCCATTAGGGTGAAGCCTGAGGGTGGGTTCGCAGGTGGTTTGGGAGGGTGCTGGGCCTGGTTAGAGAGAGTCGGTGTGTTAGTTAGCCACTGTATTTCTTGCCTTATTTTTATTTACCATAATCCTTTAATACATGTTCCTACTGTTTTACTGTTATTACTGTGTGTGTTGTAGTTATTTATTATGTTCCTGTCTGGGAAACCCATTCTTGCCCTGGATGCCCAGTCAGGTGGAGGCACTGCCACAGTCATGTACCCCAACTCCCAGGTAGCGGAGACTCAGGATCAGCCTGCAGAGCACATGGAGGTAGCTGGGGTAAAGACCCACAGGGGTAATTGTGGGCCTAGGCCAAACCCCGTTACATTTGGAGGCACTGCTGAGATAAATTGGGGTACACCTAGTAAGGATCCGTTAATTCCCCGGCCCACACTCCCATTTGTAACAGATTGGGCCCAGCAACAGAAGGTACCATTGCATCATGCAGTGATGATATGCCAGGTACCTCCCTATAGTGAGATAAAACATGTCACCAAGTGCGTAGAGATTATACTGGGAATAGAGATGGCTACCATCAGAGACATCCTGCATGATTCATACGGTCAAACTTACATGTTAGTATATTCCCATGCAGATTTGAGAGGCCGTCATAGGCCTACATGTCTATACCTTCTTGAAACAGCTCCTGAAGGATGTCGCTTAGTGTACGCTCTCCCTGATAAGGAGGAAGGGGTTACACTGCAGCAACCCTCCACTATAGGCCAAAGAGACTGTAATGTATCAAGTTATTCCCAGATTTTGTCCCCTTTGTCAGAGAAACCCCCCAGGAGATTACCGGTTACCCCTGTAGAGACTGGGGCCATCCCCAAACGAAATGTCTACTTTTCCAGTGTGCAAGGGACAACTGCCCCTAAGACCACAGATCTAGTGGTTCCCTCATCTCCAACATCCCCAAAACCAGGCGATTCCCTATTGAGAACCACAAGTTCAGGAGAGAGTAACATATCTGAAATACTGCAAAAACTCTCAGAAGCCATAGTAACAGCTACCCATACCCACAGTTACCGTAAGCTGAAAGTGTTTTCTGGGAATCAACCTGTTCCTGCCGGGGAGGAGCCCTTTAAGGCCTGGAAGGATAATGCTGTACAATTATTGGAAGAATGGTCTTGTACGGATAACATAAAAAAACAACGGATAATGGAGAGTCTTCGTTTCCCAGCTACAAATATGATAAGGCTGTTTAGGGGAGTGAATGAACAAGCTACCGCACAAGATTACCTGAAAGTTTTGCAGGATGCGTATGGAAAATCTGAGGACTCTGATGATCTATTAATCAAGTTCCTAGCCACTAAACAGAAGGAACATGAGAAAGCTTCAGACTATATCAATCGATTACAATTGTCACTGGGAAAACTGTTTCATAATGGAGCAGTCACTGCATCTGAGTTGGATGCTCGACTATCCAAACAAATTCAGAAGGGAGGCCTTAGCAATGATCCAGTCATGATCATGTTAAGAGTTAAGTTGGATGATCAAGTCTTGTCCTATTCCACACTGATCCGAAAAGCAAAAATACTGGAGAACCAAATGTCCCCATCTCCTCCACAAAAAGGAAATTCTTCTAAAGCTGCAGATAAAGAGGACATGGAACTGTTCGTCCTTAAAAAAAAGGTAGCTGAATTAGAATTATTGTCTAAGTCATCACCAAGAAGAACAGATTATTCTCCTACCAGGAGGCAGCACCGCAGGGAGACCACAGGAAGGTTATTCCCAGAGGAACAGTCCCCCCGAGGGAACTGTTTTAAGTGTGGAAAATCAGGGCATTTCAAGCGGGAGTGTCCCACTAATTCATCAGATACAGAAGTGGATGTGCTAGCTATTGAGCTGGAGGAGGCTCAAGCTACCAGTCCTTTCAGGAAAAGAGGAAAAAGAACCACACCCATATTATCTGTGGGGGCCAAGATCGGGCCCAAATCTCTGATACAGTTACAAATAGAAGATATTCATGCCTCGGCCTTGTTAGATACTGGATCCCAGGTCACCATCATTAATAGAGACTTCTATGACCATCATCTAAAACATATTCCCCTGGAGCCAGCAGGAGAGTTGCAGTTGTGGGGAGTGGGATCTCAGGCCCAGCCTGTAGAGGGATGTATAAGAGTGACAATAACAATCCCACAGTTAAACACAGGAATGATCTGCCCTATGGAATTGGAAGCTCTTGTATGCTCCATGAAGAAAACAATGTGCGCCCCAATAATTTTGGGTACCAACGCAAGAATGGTGCAGGACATGTTCAGGGCCTACCTAACTGAAGTGGGAGATGTATCTCTAACCAGACTGATGGAAGTCAGCCCTGTTCTAGGGAAAGAATGCCATCGACTAGCCCTACAAGCTAGACCAGGATCATGCCACTACTCGGGGAAAGAACCTTTATTTGTAAGGCCTGGAGAGACTAAGACTCTACGAGCCATAGCATCTATGCACCATGAAATATCAGGAGGAACCAGGCAATACCTCATTGAGTCCTTGCCTGAGGAGGATGCAAAAAAAAGGGTGGACTCTGATACCTGAGGTGAAAGACTGGCGGAATCACTGGTGTAAAGATTTTCCCATAATGATAAGAAACTTAACACCCACAGAGATCAGAATTGATCGTCACCAGAAGATTGGTGTGATTCACTTGTTGGACCAAGTCTCTTCAGTAATGTCTGTAAAGGCAGAACAGGGAGGTGATCATGAAGGACCTATAGTTTTTGAACTGAAAGATTCTCCTCTACCACCAAAGTGGAGAGATAGCCTCCGATCCAAATTAGCTACTCGAGAGAAAGTTTTCTCCAGGAAAGAAATGGATGTGGGATGTGCAAAGAGTGCCACACATGCTATCAGACTTTCTGACCCAGCTCCTTTCAGAGAAAGATCAAGGAGAATACCCCCTCGAGATGTGGAAGATGTCCGGGATATACTCAAACAGATGGAAGAATCTGGCATTATTAAAGAGTCCAGAAGTCCATATGCCTCACCCATAGTGGTAGTTAGGAAAAAGAATGGCACAGTCCGGCTTTGCATAGACTATCGGACTTTAAACAAAAGGACTGTGCCAGATCAATATACTCTGCCACGGATAGAAGATCTGCTAGATGCTCTTTCTGGAAGCCAGTGGTTCAGCGTCCTGGACTTGAGGTCTGGGTATTATCAGGTACCCATGAAGAAGGAGGATCAGGAAAAGACAGCTTTCATCTGTCCCTTGGGATTCTACGAGTTTACCAGGATGCCCCAAGGGGTCACTGGAGCTCCCGCCACCTTTCAAAGGCTGATGGAGAAGACTGTGGGGGATATGAATCCCAAAGAGTGCCTAGTCTATCTTGATGACCTCATAGTGTTTGGAAGGACACCAGAAGAGCACGAACAGCGATTGCTGAAGGTGTTGGATCGACTCCAAGCAGAGGGTCTGAAATTATCAATAGACAAATGTCGATTTGCCCAGAACTCTGTTACATATGTAGGTCACATTGTTTCCGCACAAGGTGTGACAACTGACCCGACCAAAATTGAAGCGGTGATGAACTGGCCCAGGCCAGATAACATCAGTGAGCTGCGCTCATTTCTTGGATTCTGCGGTTACTACCGGAGGTTTGTGAAAGACTATTCAAAGATTGCTCGAGAGCTACACAACCTGTTAAAGACTACCTCAGCTATAGAGGGTGTTAAGGCGCCAAGTCCTAAAGACTCCTTCGGAAAGAAATGGACCTCAGGATGCGAAGAAGCCTTCTTAATCTTGAAGAAAAGACTCACAGAAGCTCCTGTATTGGCATATTCAGATCCTGAGAAACCATATGTGCTCCATGTTGATGCCAGTATGGAAGGCCTAGGGGCCGTATTGCATCAGAGCTACCCAGAAGGGTTAAGACCAGTGGCCTACATAAGTAGAAGTCTAACTGGTGCAGAGAAAAACTATCCGGTCCATAAGCTAGAATTCTTGGCGCTCAAGTGGGCAATTGTGGACAAGTTACATGACTATTTATATGGAGCAACATTCGAGGTAAGGACGGATAACAATCCGCTTACTTATATTCAAACAACAGCAAAGCTGGATGCCACAGGGCATAGGTGGCTGGCAGCATTGTCAAACTATAGTTTCAGCCTTAAATACAAGCCAGGCCCTAAGAATATCAGTGCGGATGCTCTGTCCCGCAGACCTGGACTTCCTCCTCATGAAGAAAAGGAGGAATGGGAAGAAATCCCTGTGCCTGGGGTAGGAGCCCTGTGCCAAACATATGTAGTGGCTGAGAGGCAGGATGAGTTCTCTGAACTCAGAGGAATAGACTCCATATGTCACTCCCCAGAAGCTGTACCAGAGGTATTCTGTGCTCCAGCAATGCTCCAACAGTGGTCTCACATAACCAATGAAGACAAGAAGAAAGCCCAGTCACAGGACTGGTATATAGGTACAGTCCTCAAGGCAATGAGAGCCAAGAACCCTAAATTACTGAGCTCCCTTCCCATTGGACAAAGAGATTTGTACCGGAGAGAATGGAGTAAACTACATCTAGAAGATGGAATCCTTTATAGAATTATAAAATACCATGACCACCCTGGTCAAAAGCAGCTAGTGTTACCTCATAGATATCGGGGAATGGTCCTGAGAGCTCTCCATGATCAACATGGGCATCTTGGGGTAGACAAGACCTATGGCCTGGTACAAGACCGGTTCTATTGGCCTCGCATGAGAGAACATGTTGAACATTATGTGAAGACCTGCAGAAGATGTATTCAGAGAAAGACTCTGCCTGTGAGAGCTGCCCCTATGGGCCACCTGAGAAGTACAGGACCCCTGGATCTTGTGTGCATGGACTATCTATGTATTGAGAATGATACTACCGGAATTGGGAATGTTCTGGTAGTAACAGACCATTTCACCAGATACGCTCAGGCTTTTCCCACTAAAGACCAGAAGGCTGTGACCGTAGCCAAGGTCCTCTGGCAGAAATATTTTATGCACTACGGTCTGCCCAATCGAATACATTCTGATCAAGGTAGAGACTTTGAGAGTAAGCTGATCAAAGAACTGCTGGATATGTTGCAGGTTCACAAGTCCAGAACAACACCCTACCACCCTGAGGGTGATGCCCAGCCTGAGCGTTTTAATAGGACACTCCTAGACATGCTCGGGACTCTGAAACAAGTGGAGAAGCGGTCCTGGAGTAAGCATGTAGAAGCCATGGTCCACGCATATAATTGCACAAGGCATGAGTCTACAGGATTCTCACCCTATTTCCTAATGTTTGGAAGGGAAGCCAGACTACCGATAGATGTCCGGTTGGGGGTGTCCCCAGATGGGACAAAGTCAGACTCTCACTTCCAGTATGTGAGGACCCTCAGACAAAACCTTCACAGTGCCTACGAGTTGGCCACTCAAGCTGCGGCAAAAATGGAGGAACGCAACAAAAGAAGATACGATACCAAAGTGAAGCATCAGGAAGTCCAAGCGGGAGATAAGGTTCTCCTCCGGAATCTAGGGGTACCTGGGAAACACAAATTAGCAGACAGATGGAAGGATACCCTATTTGAAGTTGTGTCTAAGCTAAAGGGGCTGCCAGTGTATAATATAAAAGGCCCAGAAGGCCGGATCAAAGCTTGGCATAGGAACCATCTACTACCAATAGCCTATATCGATGAAGAGGAAGGGAGTAGTAGTGAATGGGAGAAAAGCACAACGGAGAGTCCTGAAAATGAGGCAGTAGAGACCCCAGAAGCTCTTAGTGCTGATGATCAATGGTGGTCTCCTCCTGCTGAGGAAACACAGCACTTTCCTTCCTCTCCTCCCTTAGCCTCCTCTACATTGAATCCCAACAGCCCCAACTTTGTGCCTGGGACCCCAAAAAGAGACTCTTGTATCATGGGAAAGCCAGGGTCTCAAGCATCTGGTGACCTCCCCACCCAAGTGGCCAGAGCTGAAGATTCCCAGGAACATTCTGGACTTCCTCAGAGAGAACAGAGACTGGGTACTAGAATACGACAGCCTCCCAGGGTTCTTACTTACGATCAAGTCGGAGAACCCAGTTATGTACATATGCCCCAGGTACAATCTAAAATGGTTGATTTACTGTATGCGGTTGCGGACATTATGAATGTTGGAACCTCTCTGTACTAGATTAAACTGTAAGATAGTTTTACATTTGTTTATAGGACTGTTAGTGCATTTATTATTATTTATATGTTTTGTTTTTTCAATTTACCTCTTGGTGGAACCTTGCCAGTGGAAGGCAAGGATTTTACAAGGGGGAGAATGTAGCCCTTCCTGTTGAACATTTGCACCTGTATACATTCTGCAGGAGAAGTTGCCTAGGCAACTATTAGACTGGTTGGTCATGTGATCAAGTGAAACTGAAAGAAGAGTGTAAGACACAGGAGGAAGCAGACATGTCAGAGCAGTGAAGGTGTGTGTGAGGCCTGGCTGTGTGAGAGCTGCAGACTTCATCTTGTAAAGTAACAGCATTCCTCTGCTGATTTAGTGTATGCTGCCAGCTGCAGTCTGTCCCTGTTAGAGAGCTGTGGAGAAGAATGCAGACAAAGTAAATGACTGGCAGACCTTGGAGTTTTCTTTCAGCCTGTGCAGAATCCTGTCAGTGGTAAGAAGTATCCTCTCTCCTTGTCATACTGACAGGGCATTCTGTCCATCACATAAACTTATAAACAGCTCTTCCTGTGGATTGCAGTTTCCTATGAGCTGCAACTGTTTAAATGCATGTGGATTACCTTAAAGGGCCCCAACATTTATGTGCACCAACTGGTACCCATCAGCCATTAGGGTGAAGCCTGAGGGTGGGTTCGCAGGTGGTTTGGGAGGGTGCTGGGCCTGGTTAGAGAGAGTCGGTGTGTTAGTTAGTCACTGTATTTCTTGCCTTATTTTTATTTACCATAATCCTTTAATACATGTTCCTACTGTTTTACTGTTATTACTGTGTGTGTTGTAGTTATTTATTATGTTCCTGTCTGGGAAACCCATTCTTGCCCTGGATGCCCAGTCAGGTGGAGGCACTGCCACAGTCATGTACCCCAACTCCCAGGTAGCGGAGACTCAGGATCAGCCTGCAGAGCACATGGAGGTAGCTGGGGTAAAGACCCACAGGGGTAATTGTGGGCCTAGGCCAAACCCCGTTACATTTAAATAAACATTTATTATTTAATTCCCTTCTGTAAAATACCTTGTCTATGCTGCAAAACTGTGTTCATCTGGAGCACAGATTCTGTACTATTTACTACACAACGATTGCTTAGATCAATGAACAGGCTAATTTACAGTTTATCCTAATAGCTACAATCAAATAGTTTAAAGATCTGTAGCTGGTTCAACTAATTGCTAATATGAAAACTGTGATTAAATAATCAAAATTAATATTTCCTAGTACATTACTGTATAAAATAAGGCAGAAACAGAATAAGCACTTTAGGCATAGTGTTGTATGAAGAAAATGAGAATAATCACTTTTGACATGTTAAGCCATATTGTATGTTAAATAAACATTAAAATGAGATGCTGATGTGCTGTTAGACATTTTTCCACATTTAATTAAAAGCAAAGTAGTAGTTAGTTCCCAGGCAAACTGTTGAATTGACTGCTGTGACATCATAAGTCCTGTATCAAAATGGGAACTAGCATTTTACACATACTGGATGTGTAGAAAAAAAAAAGTTGTACTTTCAAAAGAAAAATGTGTTTTGTATTAACAAAAAAGAAAATTGTACTTCCAAAACAACAAAATTGTATTTCCAAAAAAACAAAAACAATTTCATTTGTAAATTTTGATTTGTATTAATATGTCAGAATTGATGTACATTTATAAAGAATTATACACATGCTTTTTTTTTACAGCAATCATTCCATAATTTTTCCCCCTTTTCATGTAATTAAGATCTGACAATTTCTTATTCTCAGAACGTGAAATGCACCCTACTAACTCTGCTACATATATGTGTCTAATTGGCTTAATCAGATAACAACAGCAAAACAATATATTTATACTACATTAAAGGGACATTAAACACTTTGAGATGGTAATATAAAATGATAAATTGTATATATATAAAACAACTCGGCAATATGCTTTCATTATTTATTTTGTCCTCTTTGCCTGTAATTCCATTCTGAAATTGTGAGCTTTTCAGTTCCTGTTAGAAATGGAAGTGCAGAACACTGTTAAATCCAGCACAACCATTGGCTGCACACTCTAATGACCTATGTATAACTGTCCCTAATTGGCCACAGCAGAGAAGGTAACACAAGTTACAACATGGTAGCTCCCAGTGTTTTATAGACACTAAAACTTTACACTTATTTTGTCACTTTTTAAACAACTAATGAAACTTTAAAAAATACATCTACATGTTAGTCATGGACTAATCTTTTCTTTGAATGCATCATTCTATCTAGCATGTATTTAGTGTTTAATGTCCCTTTAAGACTTGGCTGATATGTTATAAAGCAACACAATAGTAATGTGTTGAAAAAGTGTTTACTGTCCCTTTAACATACTGGCAAACATTTGGAACTTACAACCCAAAACTAGTTTATTGGTGGGTGTTCTAGGATGACCTGGCGGTGGGGCTGAAGTAATTGCTGTTGTATAATCTGAGTATAGTTCAATAAATGCAACCCCGGACAATGCCTTTTGAGGAGGGGTCACGTGACCGCACTCTAGTATTCCAATGAAACAACAGTCCACAGCACCATATATAGTTAAAAAACTTTGGAAATGTATTGAGGTACAAACAAATGCAACGTTCCGGGAGCCATTCCCTTAATCATGCATAGAGTTAACAGGTGTGTACACAGCCCTTTTAAGGTAAAAAATCTTAACCCTTCACATGCTGTTAATTATTTGCTATAGCATAGCACCACCTAGTGCCAAACATATAATACTACATCATACTTAAATGTATTACCTAACATATATTAAATGTTAACACCTTTATTTTATCTTATGTACAAAACCTATTAATAAATCTAAAAACAATACTTACACAAAGCAGATACCTTAAATGTTAAATTATCCAAAGATAATAAAGCTTACAGAAACACTGCATAATTCAGTTCCCTATTTAGACCTATGGGGGCCATAGCATTAAGTTTATGAATCCAAAAGGATTCTTTTTGTTTCAACAACTGTTCCATATTACCCACTCTACGTAGCCTACCTACATTGTCAATTACTTGCCACCTAAATTGGCTGATACTATGACCAGCCTCCACAAAGTGACAAGAAACAGGGGCATTTAAATCCCCACATTGAATATTAGACCTGTGTTGACTCATCCTATCCCTTACCTTTCTAGACGTTTCCCCCAAATAAATCTTGGAACAGGGGAATTTTATTAGGTAAATGACATAGGATGAGTCACATGTGAAATGTTCCCTGATTGTGAATTTGAAATGTTCCCTGATTGTGAATTTTTTCCCTGTTAAAGGGTGTACAAAATCTTTACCTTTAATAACCGCATTACAACTAGCACAACCCAAACAAGGGAATGTGCCTGTGTTTTTGGTAGTAATATATGTCTGTGCCTGTACTTTTCTTGATCCCACATCACTCCTTACCAGCCTATCTTTAAGATTAGATACTCTTTTATAGGCCATCATTGGGGGATCCCTAAAGGCTACAACATCAGGGTTACAATTTTTGAGAACATTCCAATGCTTATGTATAATCTTGGAGATGTCTTTGCTATATGGATTAAATTGTGTGACACAAACCATGCGTTGTGGCTTTTCTTCTTTCTCAACAATGGCCAATTTTTCCTCTAAGATCCTCTTTTTTTCTTTATTTATTAAGGGACCCGGGTAACCTCTCTCTTTAAACCTTATAGCCATTTCATTTAATCTCTGTTCAGCCAATACACTATCAGTCACTATCCTTTTAACCCTTAGCATCTGGCTACGTGTGAGTGAATTTGTTAACTGGTCAGGGTGATAACTGTCAAATGCCAATAAAGTGTTTCTGTCAGTTGGTTTTTTATGTATATCCACATTTAGTAGGCCATCAGAGTTCCTATATACTACCGTATCCAGAAAAACAATGCTTTCCTCATTACAAGATAAAGTGAAATTTACACCATTGACAGATTTATTGAGCTGTTCAACAAAGGAGAGCAGGGTTCCAATGTCGCCCCACCACATGCCAAACACATCATCTATGAAGCGCCACCAGGCTGCTCCATAGAGTTTAAACAAATTGTTTTCATATACAAATCTTTCTTCTATCTGTCCCATAAACAGATTGGCGTATGATGGGGCGACATTGGAGCCCATTGCTGTACCTCTTACCTGCTCATACCATTCATCTGTAAAGAGGAAATAATTGTAGTATAACACTATCCTCAATAATTCTTCCATAAATTGTAATTGGGGTATAGTATATATGCCAGCATTCCTTAAGGTACACATACTAGATTCAATTACACTCTCATGATTTATGACAGTGTACAAGCTACATACATCAAGGGTAAACAATATATACTTGGTGTTTTGTACAGACAAGTTTTTAAATTTATCCAAAAAATCATTAGTATCCCTGATATAGGAAGTTAATTTTAACACCTCTGGTTGGAGTATCTTATCCAGATATGTAGCAATGTTAGTGAACACCAAATTTACTCCCGCTACAATTGGACGGCCTGGGGGTCTCTCTAAGCTCTTATGTACTTTAGGTACTGTATAGAAAATGGGAGTCTTAGGCCATTCTACATATAGATACATGCACAAGGGTTTATCAATAATGTTTCTAGACAATGCCCTATCTAGAATAAACCTAATCTCCTTCTGAATCTTAAACACTGGGTTACCATTTAATAATCTATATGTGGTTCTATCTTTGATTTGATCTTCTGTTTCTTTTATGTAAAACTCATTTTGCAATAGCACAGTGGCACCTCCCTTATCAGCTCTCCGTATGGCAGGGGTGTCCAAACTTTGCTCTCCAGAGGTTTTGGAACTACATTTCCCATGATGCTCAGCTAGATAAAATGCTGGGGAAATGTAGTTCCAAAACCTCTGGAGAGCAAAGTTTGGACACCCCTGCCGTATGGTGACCCCTTTAGATCTTAGATTACCTATGGCAGCTAACTGGTCCCTAGACAAATTTGGTTTATAAACCTTAGGCTGATGTTTCACCTTCTCTTTTAATCTTTCCAAATCACAGTTAACCAATTTAATAAAGGTCTCAACACTACCATTGATAATAGGGGGAATAAACATACTTTTTTTTTATACAAACCAGAACCCTTTAAATGTAGTTTACTATTGATTAAACCTGTAGTGGAGTCACTTGTCATATATGCTTGATCTTTATTTGCAAAATAAGCCTTTAACTGTACAGTCCTAAAGAATTTAAACATGTCCTTGTCTAATTCAAATAAATCGATGTTTTTTACCGGACAAAAAGTTAGTTTGAGCACTGCCACTTCACTTTCAGTCAATGGGATATCGGACACATTAATAACATTTGTTACTTGCTTAGCGGTGTTTTCTTCCGATTGGTCTCCCTTGCTGGCTGTCTGCGGCGTGTTGCTTCTCTTCCGATGCTTGCGGCCCCCTCTGTGGCCTCGCCTGATGACATCACCGCCTCGTCACTCGAATCCAAAAAACCGGAGCCACTTGATGAGTCAGATCCCTGTGTATCTTTTCTTGTCGCCTGTGTATGACGTCCACGTCCGCGACCAAATCTCCGGCCTCTGTACCCAGCTGATCTCTGTGGCCAATAGGAGCTTTCAGAACGGCATCTATACACTCTGCCTTGTTGATAATCGAGTTCATCCCTCAGGAATTTCGTTCTTTTTCAATCTTGAATCTCCTCTTTCTTTTGAGCAGTAATCTTGTCATCAATCTCTTTGATCTTTTTTTCAAAGTCATCTAACGGTAAGGCTTGCTTTAACTCCTCTTTACCTTGATCAATCAGACCTTGTTGTTTCTCTATTTCCTGCTGCAAAGTGTCAACCGTGAGAACCATTAGATCGTAAGAACACTTATTTAATATGGCCTCAAACTTATTGCAGTAGTCTTCATGATCTTTTAATAGTATAGGTCTTGTGCTCATCCGGAGGCCTCTTGGGATACGCTTTACACGAAAGTATTCTGCTAGTGTTATTGCATGGAGTTCCCATGTCATGTTTCTTCTGCTCAGCTTTTCATACTCATTCGTGTTTCTTTCCACAGGGGCCTCTTTAAGGAAATCTCGTGATCCTCTTACTAATGTGGTAATTCTTGCGGCATCAATCTCAGTGTAAGTAAAAGTCTTTGTACCATCTGTTTTAGGCAATTTATCCATTTTGTTAAACTTTATCCGGTATAGATGCAGGTAAGTGTTGCAGTCCAACAAATGCCAACAGCACTTAAACAATACACAAACAGCACCTTAACTCTTGATCCTTTTTAGATTCTTCTTTGGTGACCGGTGGTACAGAGGAGACTGCTTTCCTCTCCAATATTCCAATGAAACAACAGTCCACAGCACCAAATATAGTTAAAAAACTTTAGAAATTTATTGAGGTACAAACAAATGCAACGTTTTGGGAGCCATTCCCTTAATCATGCATAGAGTTAACAGATGTGTACACAGGTTTGGCACTAGGTGGTGCTATGCTATAGCAAATAATTAACAGCATGTGAAGGGTTAAGATTTTTTACCTTAAAAGGGCTGTGTACACACCTGCTAACTCTATGCATGATTAAGGGAATGGCTCCCGAAACTATATTTGGTGCTGTGGACTGTTGTTTCATTGGAATATTGGAGAGGAAAGCAGTCTCCTCTATACCACCGGTAACCAAAGAAGAATCTAAAAAGGATCAAGAGTTAAGGTGCTGTTTGTTTATTGTTTAAGTGCTGTGACCGCACTCTAGGCTGAGGGGCGTGTCCTAGTGAGCCGTTGCTCACTTTCCTCTTGAAGGCCGGAAAGGAACCTGTGGAGAAGAAGCGGCAGAAGAAAAGTTACGTTACTTACCATGGAGGATATCCAGAAGATCGTGGGGACGATGCAGGAGCTTTTGAGATCCAGAGGTGTCGAATGGATCCAGAGGCGGCTGGCAGTTGATGAAGACGTCGTCTCAGGAGGTGCTGTCACGGCAGGCAGTGAAGTTCCGGTTGGTGAGTCCAGGCCTATTCGCAGGTCCCGCCAGCCAGAAAGGCTCGGTCCATCCATCGGACAAAGACAGGACTCCGGGAGCAGGAAGAAGAGGTCGTCAAAGGCTCCGGTTTCGCGAGGAAGGACTATCCAACAGGCGGTGCAGGTCGGCACTGTGGCGGAAGCAGGTGAAGGAGGCAGCAGTCGTCGGCAGGCAGGAGGCGTCACGGTCACCGTTGCAGGTGACCAGGAAAGGTATTTTCTCTTCTTTTTCAGGTACCACGGTCGTTGCGGGAGACGGTGCGGAGGAGCCTGAGGCGGCTATGGGGTCAATGGAGGAGGATCCTAACGAGGATATCTCAGATAGATTTTTCGCCCCAATTACGGATCCGGATCCGGCCTATTTAGGCCTGGGTAATTTTCGGGAGCAGGAGCTGGCAACGGCTTCTACTCGGGAGCAGGAGCTGGCAACGGCTTCTACTCCCTGTGTCATTAACATTGGCAAGGGGGGTGGGATGCACATAAGGCAGGATGGGGAGTCATTTTTAATAAAGGAGCAGTTCTTGGCTCCTAGGCACATGGATAAAGTTAGAAATGTTCCAGAGGGCCTTATCCCTAGAGTAGTTGGGCCTAGAGGCAGTGTTTTAACACTGATACCTCAAACGGTCACAAATTTTGAGGAGCGAGCTGGAGCAGCACACACTGAGGGTATGGATGTTAGTTTAGATTTTTCTGTAAAAAATAAAAATAGTAGGAATCAGTTTAGTTATAATAAAGGAAGTAGAAGGGGGAGCAGAAGCTCTGGTAGGTTAGGTGATAGCGGGGACAGGGAATGCAAAGGGGTTGCCTCTAGACATTTTAATGTATCCTTTTCTCCAGATTATGTTCAAACAAAGCGGCATTCAACAGGGAAAAGTGCTGGCAAGGCTGGTTCGCCCGCGCAGGAGGATTGTGATTCGCTATGGCTGGAAGAGCATACAGCAATTTTGCTGAAGAGGAGGAACAGCAAGCTTCAACATTTGGACCTGTGGTATCTGATCAGGTAGGGGGTATGGAGGTTTTAACAAAGCTTCTTAAGGTTTTGGCTCCAGAGAAGGGGGTAAATAAGGGTATAGATTTGGGCTCCATGCTTAACGTGGAACCTGGGTGTAAGGAAGCTAGGGGTAATGTGAGATTAGCTAGGGATCTTTCTAATGATAATATAGCATCAAGGGTTTCCAGTTTAGCTAATAAGGGTTATGCATCCTCTCAGTCTCAGGCGCAAAAGGAAAGGAAGAGGCAAGAAAGCAGTTGCAGGACACCTGTGTCATGGCGGCGGGTAAGATCCCGTTCGCCCATAAAATACCGTAGAAGTCAGGAAACAGGAGAAACTTCAGTTTGGGGAACATTGGATAGGCAGAGGGAGAAGGGGAGATCCAGAAGGTCTAGAACCCCTGAGAGGAGAAGATACAGAGAGGAAGAGAGTTTGAGACAGGGTTCTGATTTTGAGCACCCAGATACGAGGAAGGAAGTGGTTACGTCAAGGGAGGCAGATAAGGTCTCTAGCAAGTCAGGTGAGAGTATCGGTACTTGTTTATTGCCTAATGAGAGCGTTTCTGGGGATGTTAGGTGTGATTCTGTGTTGAAAGGTCTTAAAGAACTGGTCGCACAGCTTGAGGGTGGCTATCAGCCTAGCCTTAGTTGTCCTTCGGGTCCGGTCGGGGTCTGGGTATCACAGAACGGGGCATCTGGGGGTGGTCCCCTGGATCGGCCTAGTTCAGTGTTATCGGGTAATTCTGGTACGGACGGGCAGTTGGTTGTTTCTGATCAGGCGTTTAGGCATCCGTGCTTATGTTCGGTTGGTCCTTTGGGTATCCATCTATCTAAAGAGGTAAAAGAAAAAATTTGGAGACGGGAGTTTGTCGAAATTTTTTCTCTTCTACCTGTTGATCAATTTTTTGATATTAAAGATGATTCAAAAGGTGAATCTCTTAAAAAAGAAGAGGAAGAGCGGAAGAGAAGGTTCAGGAAATTGCCTAAGACCTTGTCCAATTGGTGAAAAGCATTTTGCATTTTAGCCAGTGTTGTGGGGGAAAAGAACCCGGAGGTTTGCTCTTTCCTTTTTTGCTACTTGGACGAGATTGCTGGCACTTGTCATACGTACGGCGGGCTAGCATGATGAGCAATTTCGTCAGCGTATGGTGGTTCGTCCCGAGATGAGGTGGGATGATAGGGACATGGGGATTTGGCTTGAACTTATGACTCCTTTAAGATCTGGTCAGCACTTTCATGGGGCTGGGGGTGGAAGCAGTGTTCCCTCCCCAGCATCGTCATCTGTGGCCCTTAGAAAAGGGCTTTGTATTTAATTTAACAAAGGAGTATACAAGTTTGGCACCTCCTGTAAATATAAGCACGAGTGCTCCTTCTGCGGAGGAATTCATTCTGGTGCCAAATGTTTTAAAAAAGCAAAATCCTTCTCGAAAGGATATGGTGTTCAGAGCCAAGATGCCAGTGAGAGTAGGAAAGATGGCGCCTTGGTTAAAATTGTACGGTAAACGTTGGGGTAAAGCAGCGGATGCGGAATTATTGCTTAATGGTTTTAGTGATGGTTTTCGTATCCCCTTTATTGATGGTATTGAATCTGTTTTTTCAGGTAATTTAAAGTCTGCGGTTGATTTTCCTGTCGTTGTGGCTGAAAAAATCCAAAAGGAAGTTTCCTTGGGAAGAATGGTGGGTCCTTTTTCTGATCCCCCGTTTGAGAATTTGAGGGTATCTCCCTTGGGGGTGGTCCCCAAGAAGGTCCCGAATCAGTTCAGGTTAATTCATCATCTGTCTTTTCCGAAAGGTTTTTTGGTAAATGATGGTATCGATCCCGAGATGGCCGCTGTCAGATATGCTTCTTTTGACAGAGCTTTGGATTTGGTCAGGAATTCTGGGTGTAATGCTTTGTTGGGTAAGGTGGATATTGAATCCGGATTCAGGCTCCTCCCTGTTCACCCTTCATGCCACCATTTGCTGGGCTGTTTTTTTCAATGGTTCCTTTTTCGTAGACTTATGTTTGCCTATGGGCTGCTCTATTTTTTGTTCATTATTCGAGAAGTTTGAGCTGTTTTGTTGAATGGTAGTGGCTCTAAAAGTTTGGGGTTCGGAATTCAAGAAAAGGAAAGTGGTTTTTCATTCTGATAATATGGGGGTGGTTTTCGCCATTAATCGTCTGTCATCCAGTTCTAAGCCGGTGGTGGGTTTGCTCAAAATGTTTGTTTTTGAATGCCTGAAGCATAACATGTTTTTTAGGGCTGTTCATATACCTGGAAAGGAGAATGTGGGGGCTGACGTTCTTTCTCGTTTTCAGTGGCAGAGATTCTTTTAAGCAGTACCCAATGTGGAGAAAATTGGATCTCCTTGCCCGAACGAAATGTGGAATCTGAGCTTCCTCGATTGTTGAAGTTAGTGAGGGGAGTTTTAGCTCTGGGTACTTGGGGTGCCTATGTGTCAGTTTGGGTCCAGTGGATAAATAGATTGACTTCTGTGAATGGTTCTGTGGATAGCGTTATTATGTTGCTGGATTGGATTGAAGAGTGGAAGGAGAAAAAAAGTGTCAAGATCATTGGTGAAACGTAATATGGCCGCTCTATCCTTTTTGTTCAAACTTCTGGGGTGGGTTGATGTGACAAAAAATGTTGGTATTCGAATGACGGTTAGAAGTTTGGTGCACGGTACAATATCGGTTGATAGAAGACGGTCTTTGTTTTTTTCAGTGTTGGAGAAGTTAGTAGTATCGCTTCCTGAGGTTTGTTTTTCGAGTTTTGAGTTTTTATTATTTCGTTCAGCCTTTTTGCTAGACTTTTTGGGGGCTTTTCGTGTTTCTGAATTGGTATCAGCGAATCGTTGGAGTTATGGTGGTTTGCGTCGTGAGGATGTGGTAGTGAATCCTCATGAAGTCCTTTTATGGCTAAGAAAGTCAAAACTGATCAGTTGGGAAAAGGTTTTTGGGTGAGTTTATCTGAGATTAGTGGGGTGCGCTGCCCTGTTACGGCAGTTAGGGAGTTTTTATTTGTTCGGGATGGTATTGTTAGTGTCCCCCTTTTGGTTCATGAAGATGGTTCATCCCTGTCCCGTTTTCAATTTGAGTCTGTTATGAAAAAAGCTTTGAAAGTTATTGGTGTGGATGGGAGAGATTTTGGTTGCCACTCTTTCAGGATTGGTGCGGCAACGGAAGCAAGGAGTTTGGGTCTGAGCGATAGTGTGGTTAAAAAGATTGGGAGATGGAAATCTGACTGTTTTAAATTATATATTAGGCCTGATTTAGTATGATAGTATTTTTGTTTTTTTAGGAGCCCCGCTTCACTGCTGGATTGTGGGACATTCATATGTATATTGGGCGAGAAAAGCAGCTTCTGTGAAAGACTCAGGGACTCAACTGTTCGTTCAATCAAGTTGTGATTAAATGGTTTGGGATTCGGGGTATGAAGTGGGAACAGGTTTTGGGTCAGGTTGTCAGCAAAGCAAGATTATTTCATCCTCCTGATATTTTAGTTGTTCATGCTAGAGGGAATGACTTGGGTTTTATGGCCCAAAAAGAATTAATTGATATGATAAAACGTGACGTGGGTAGGTTAAAAGAATTGTTCCCACACCTTATAATTGTTTGGTCTGACATTGAATGCCGTTTATCTTGGAGGTCGGCTTGGGATGTCAAGAGGCTGGATTCTTCTCGGAAAAAGGTAAATAGAACGATTACTAAATTTGTGTCCAGGGTGGGTGGTTTTGGTATTCGTCACATTGAATTTGAAGGGGAATCAGGTAAATGTTTCTTCCTTAAAGATGGGGTGCACCTTAATGAAATAGGGCTCCACTTGTTTAATTTTAACCTTAGCGAAGGGGTGAAAAAAGCCTTAGCCCTGTGGGTTTGTGCTCGAAGCTAGTTCGAGCTGTGGAGGGGTGCTAGCCTTAAAGTTTAAATAATTATTGCGGGTACCTCCTCATGTATGGGGAGAGGTTATGGCTGTGGGCATGCCTGGCAGAGCGCCAGTGGAAGGCACGTGATGTTGAGTGGGGCAAGCACTTTTAAGTGAAGTTTAGTTGTTTTAAAGTTTTAACTTCATTTAATTTAATTTAATAAATGCGGGCTGCGGCCTTTTTTCACCCATTTCCTGTGTCTGTGTCTGTATTATCATGTACTTGAAATGCCTAGATGTGAGGTCAATGCAACCCCGGACAATGCCTATTGAGGAGGGGGTCACGTGACCGCACTCTAGGCTAAGGGGCGTGTCCTAGTGAGCCGTTGCTCACTTTCATCTTGAAGGCCGGAGAGGAACCTGTGGAGAAGAAGCGGCCCTCCCTCCCTCCCTAGTTGATGTGGTTGTCGCAGCTATTGCGGGATGCTAGCCTTAAAGTTTAAATAATTATTGCGGGTACCTCCTCATGTATGGGGAGAGGTTATGGCTGTGGGCGTGCCTGGCAGAGCGCCAGTGGAAGGCACGTGATGTTGAGGGAAGGCACGTGATGTTGAGTGGGGCAAGCACTTTTAAGTGAAGTTTAGTTGTTTTAAAGTTTTAACTTCATTTAATTTAATTTAATAAATGCAGGCTGTGGCCTTTTTTCACCCATTTCCTGTGTCTGTGTCTTTATTATCATGTACTTGAAATGCCTAGATGTGAGGTCATATAGCACACTCTAAAAACAACAAGTGGGTTAAGATAGTTAATATACAAGTAATAACCTTCATTTAAGAAGATGGCCACTGCCTCAGCCTCTCTCCAGTTGTGTATCTGATCTTTTGTTTTTAGTTGAAATTATTTTTATTGATTTTACAGAATTTAAAAAACATACTCAAACAATATAACACATTTGTACAGGTGATTTATTATATCATATGCTGTGTACAGACCATACTAGTACAGCAGAAATACACGTTAACAGTTGTATCATTAATTATCTATGGTCTCTTAGACTGAGCCACCTGCCCTGTACATAAAACACCCAAAACCCTGATCTTTTGTTTTTAAAGGGACATTAAACCCAATTTGTTTTCTTTCATGATTCAGATAGAGAATACCATTTTAAACAACTTTATAATTCACATCTATTATCTAATTTGCTTCATTCTCTTGATATTCTTTCCTGAAAAGCATATCTAGATAGGCTCAGTAGCTTCTGATAAGTGGCTGCACATAGATGACTCATGTGATTGGCTCATCAATGTACATTGGCATTTCTTTAACAAAGGATATCTAAATATTGCAGCAAATTAGGTAATATAAGTAAATTGGTATGTTGTTTAACATTTTATTCTCTATCAGAATCATAAATTTTTTTGGGGGGTTTAATGTTCCTTTAAATCAGATGTGCTGAATACTTCAGGAGACCTGGTAGAACCAGCTTGAAATCTTTTTCTCCACAGAGAACTTCAGAAAAGAAGAGAATCCAACAATAGTGTCGCTTGTAAAAACCAAAGGCCTAGATTTGGAGTTTTGCGTTAGAAGGGGTGCGTTAGCTACGCGTGCTTTTTTCTGGCCGCACCTTTTAAATACCGCTGGTATTTAGAGTTCACAGAAGGGCTGCGTTAGGCTCCAAAAAAGGAGCGTATAGCATATTTACCGCAACTGCAACTCTCAATACCAGCGGTGCTTACGGACGCGGCCAGCTTAAAAAACGTGCTCGTGCACGATTCCCCCATAGGAAACAATGGGACAGTTTGAGCTGAAAAAAAACCTAACACCTGCAAAAAAAGCAGCGTTCAGCTCCTAACGCAGCCCCATTGTTTGCTATGGGGAAACACTTCCTAAGTCTGCACCTAACACCATAACATGTACCCCGAGTCTAAACACCCCTAACCTTATACTTATTAACCTCTAATCTGCCGCCCCTGCTATCGCTGACCCCTGCATTTTATTATTAACCCCTAATCTGCCGCTCCGTACACCGCCGCAACCTACATTATAGCTATGTACCCATAATCTGCTGCCCCTAACACCGCCGACCCCTATATTATATTTATTAACCCCTAATCTGCCCCCCACAACGTTGCCGCCAGCTACCTACAATAATTAACCCCTAATCTGCCGACCGGATCTCGACGCTACTCTAATAAATGGATCTAAGCTCGGAACAGCCAATAGAATGCGAGCTCAATCTGATTGGCTGATCCAATCAGCCAATCGGATTGAACTTGAATCTGATTGGCTGATTCCATCAGCCAATCAGAATTTTCCTACCTTAATTCCGATTGGCTGATAGAATCCTATCAGCCAATCGGAATTCGAGGGACGCCATCTTGGATGACGTCCCTTAAAGGAACCTTCATTCTTCAGTTGGACGTCAGAAGAAGAGGATGGATCCACGCTGGAGGTCTTCAAGATGGAGCCGTTCGTCATCGGATGAAGATAGAAGATGCCGCTTGGATCAAGATGGTTGCCGGTCCGGATCTCCTCTTCTTTCCGGATAGGATGAAGACTTTGGAGCCTCTTCTGGACCTCTTCAGCCGCCGCTTGATAGAAGACTTCAGCCGGATTATGGATCGCCAGCCCCCGCTTGGGCTTGGATGAAGACTTCGGAGGCTTGGATCAAGACTTCGGAGGACGGATCGGTGAACCTGGCATGGTGAAGATAAGGTAGGAAGATCTTCAGGGGCTTAGTGTTAGGTTTATTTAAGGGGGGTTTGGGTTAGATTAGGGGTATGTGGGTGGTGGGTTGTAATGTTGGGGGGGGTATTGTATGTTTTTTTTTACAGGCAAAAGAGCTGAATTATTTGGGGCATGCCCCGCAAATGGCCCTTTTCAGGGCTGGTAAGGTAAAAGAGCTTTGAACTTTTTTAATTTAGAATAGGGTAGGGCATTTTTTTTATTTTGGGGGTCTTTGTTATTTTATTAGGGGGCTTAGAGTAGGTGTAATTAGTTTAAAATTGTTGTAATATTTTTCTAATGTTTGTAAATATTTTTTTATTTTTTGTAACTTAGTTCTTTTTTATTTTTTGTACTTTAGTTAGTTTATTTAATTGTAGTTATTTGTAGGTATTGTATTTAATTAATTTATTGATAGTGTAGTGTTAGGTTTAATTGTAACTTAGGTTAGGATTTATTTTACAGGTAATTTTGTAATTATTTTAACTATTTTAGCTATTAAATAGTTCTTAACTATTTAATAGCTATTGTACCTGGTTAAAATAAATACAAAGTTGCCTGTAAAATAAATATAAATCCTAAAATAGCTACAATGTAATTATTCGTTATATTGTAGCTATATTAGGGTTTATTTTACAGGTAAGTATTTAGCTTTAAATAGGAATAATTTATTTAATGAGAGTTAATTTATTTTGTTAGATTTAAATTATATTTAACTTAGGGGGTGTTAGTGTTAGGGTTAGACAAAGCTTTAGGGGTTAATCCATTTATTAGAGTAGCGGCGAGATCCGGTCGGCAGATTAGGGGTTAATAATTGAAGTTAGGTGTCGGCGATGTTAGGGAGGGCAGATTAGGGGTTAATACTATTTCTTATAGGGTTATTGAGGCGGGAGTGAGGCGGATTAGGGGTTAATACATTTATTATAGTAGCGGTGAGGTCCGTTCGGCAGATTAGGGGTTAATAAGTGTAGGTAGGTGGAGGCGACATTGGGGGCGGCAGATTAGGGGTTAATAAATATTATGTAGGTGTCGGCGGTATTAGGGGAGCAGATTAGGGGTACATAGGGATAATGTAGGTGGCGGCAGTGTGCGGTCGGCAGATTAGGGGTTAAAAAATTTTAATAGAGTGGCGGCGATGTGGGGGGGCCTCAGTTTAGGGGTACATAGGTAGTTTATGGGTGTTAGTGTACTTTAGAGCACAGTAGTTAAGAGCTTTATAAACCGGCGTTAGCCCAAAAAGCTCTTAACTACTGACTTTTTTCTGCGGCTGGAGTTTTGTCGTTAGAGTTCTAGCGCTCACTTCAGCCAAGACTCTAAATACCGGCGTTAGAAAGATCCCATTGAAAAGATAGGATACGCAAATGGCGTAGGGGGATCTGCGGTATGGAAAAGTCGCGGCTGCAAAGTGAGCGTTAGACCCTTTCCTGACTGACTCTAAATACCAGCGGTAGCCCAAAACCAGCGTTAGGAGCCTCTAACGCTGGTTTTGACGGCTAACGCCAAACTCTAAATCTAGCCGTAAGAAAGCACTAAATGGAAAATATATACAAAGTGTTGTGAAGACCACTTAAATGTTTGTTCAAAAAATATGTGGAAACAATCAGGTAAATTACGAGTTTTGCGTTACGGCTTTTAACGCAGAAAAATGTCGATTTCAGCATAATGGCAGTAGCGCACTATTACGAGTCGTGTTGGTATAGCTATACCTCAAGCATTTTAGTCTGTCACGTAAAGTCCATTCCGCACTCAAAAAACATACTTTTTTGTGTGGGATTTTCATAGCGCCGGTATTACAGGTTGTGCGGTGAGGCTAAAATGCTTGCGTTGCAGCCTATACCGACACAATCCATGCCGCGATCTGAGAGAAGTAGTTATGGATTTTGTGGAACAAAAATGTTTCACAAAACTCATAACTAAAATGTTACAAAGTACACTAGCACCCATAAACTACCCATTAACCCTTAAACCGTCACCCTCCTGCATCGCAAACACTATATTAAACTTATTAACCCCGAATCCGCCGCCCACCCACATTGCGACTATTAAATACATTTATTAACCCCTAATCTGCCGCCCCCGACATCGCCGACACTATAATAAAGCTATTTACCCCTAATCCGCCGCCCCCCGACATCGCCGACACTATAATAAAGTTATTAACCCCTAAACCTCCGTTCTCCCACACCACCACTAAATAAACCTATTAACCCCTAAACCTCCGGCCTCCCACATCCCTGCCACTAAATAAACCTATTAACCCCTAAACCTTCGGCCTCCCACATCTCTGCAATTAAATAAACCTATTAACCCCTAAACCGCCAGCCCCCCACATCGCAAAACACTAAATTAAACTATTAACCCCTAAACCTAACACCCCCTAACTTTAAATTAAAATTACAATATAACTATCTTTATATAAATAAAACTTACCTGTGAAATAAAAATGAACCTACCATTAAACTATAAATTAACCTAACCTTACTATTCTAATAGAATAAAAAACTACTACCAATTAAAAAATCTAAATGACAAATTTAAAAAAAACTCCACTAAAAAAAAATTAAAAAATCTTAAATTACAAAAAATAATAAACACTAAATTACGAAAAATAAAAAAACACTAAGCTTACAAAAAATAATAAACGAAATTATCAAAAATAAAACCAATTACACCTTATCTAATAGCCCTATAAAAATAAAAAGCCCTCCCAAAATTAAAACACCCCCTAGCCTACAATAAACTACCAATAGCCTATAAAAGGGCCTTTGTAGGGCATTGCCCTAAGTTAAACAGCTCTTTTACCTTAAAAAAAAATACAAAGTCCCCCCAACAGTAAAACCCACTAACCAACCCCCCAAAATAAAAAAACCTAACTCTAAAAAAAAACTAAGCTACCCATTGCCCCTAAAGGGGCATTTGTATGGGCATTGCCCTTAAAAGGGCATTCAGCTTTTTTTCATTGCCCTTAAAAGGACATTTAGCTCTTTTTCAAATTGCCCAAACCCTAATCTGAAAAAACAAACAAAAAAAAACTCCAAAACATAAAAAAAATACCTAACTCTAACCCCAGAATATCTACTCCGTGCTGGATGTCTTCGCCTCTCCATGCCACCAGGATGCAGATAGAAGATGCCCCCGCGATGGATGAAGATGTCGCCGCCTGGATGAAGACTTCTCGCGCCTGGATGGAGATGGATGTCCGGACTTCAGGAACCGTGAGTAGATATTGTGGGGTTAGTATTAGGTTTAGGGGTTAGTAGTTTAATTTAGTGTTTTGTGATGTGGTTGGGGGCGGCAGTTTAGGGGTTAATAGGTTTATTTAGTGTTGGCAATGTCGGGGAGCGACGGAATAGGGGTTAATAACTTTTAGTAGTGTCAGCGATGTCGGGAGCGGCAGATTAGGGGTTAATAACTTTATTTAGGTGTCGCAATGTCGGGGCGGCAGATTAGGGGTGATAAGACTTGGGGTTTATGTTAGGGTGTTAGGTCTAAACGTAACTTCTTTTTTCCCCATAGACATCAATGGGGTTGCGTTACAGAGATTTTTCATCCCGCACTTCAGGTGTTAGTTCTTTTTCTAACACTCTCTCCCCATTGATGTCTATGGGGGAAAGCGTGCACGAGCACGTCAAAGCAGCCCTTGGATTTTGTGCGTTATGAAGCTTAACGCCACCATATCGCAAGCACAAGGAGGCTTTTCAGTAACTCATAATGGCAGCACTATGGAGAGTGAAATAACGCAACTTTTTAGGCGTTAGTTTCGCACCCTGTTTAGCGCAAAACTTTTAATCTAGGTGATTGCGTTTTAGAAGTTAAATGACGATGGGCCCATCATCATTGTTTAAAAGGACGGTGTAATTAATTATTTTCTATTCTTTAATACATTCCCAGTGATTTTACCTACTGTATTGCATTAAATTGTTTACAAATAGTTCAGTTACTTTTATTTTGTTATTTGAAATAGCTGCATTTGCCTGTTTTGCCTATACTGAAAATGGCAGAACTTAAAGGACAAAATTCACCATATTTACCAAGTGCCGGACGGACATGATTTGCTGTAGCGAATCATGTCTGCTCGACATCGCTAAATGCCGACAACATACGCTGTCTGCATTTAACATTGCACAAGCATTTCTTGTTCTTGTTTCTTGTAAAAATGCTTGTGTAATGCCGCCCCCTGCACATTCGTGGCCAATCGGCCGGTAGCGGGGGGTATCAATCATACTGATTGTATCGGATCATGATGATTGCAGTCCATCACCTTAAAGGTGGCGGACAAGTTAAGGAACCGGAAATGATGGGCATAGAAATCCACCCCAAAACATTCAATTTTAAACAACTTTCCAATTTACTTTTATCATTAAATTTGCTATGTGCTCTTGGAAATCTTTGTTGAAAGCTAAACCTAGGTTGGCTCATATTTGGTCATTTCTAAGCCTTTGAAAACCGACTCTTATCTCAGTGCATTTTAACTGTTTTTCACAGCTAGAAAACGCTAGTTCATGTGTGCCATATAGATACCACTGTGCTCAATCTGGTGGAGTTACTTATGAGTCAGCACTGATATGCTAAAATGCAAGTCTGTCAAAAGTACTGAAAAAAGGAGGCAGTCTGCAGAGGCTTAGATACAAGGTAATCACAGAGGTAAAAAGTGGAAACTGCAGAGTTGCTATCAACATTCATTGAAGACTAAACAAAATTTAATACAAATATGCTGCTTATCCAATGATGGGAACATTTTGTAATATAAATTAGTATTAAATTGCATACACCTAGATTACGAGTTATGCGCGCTATAGGGAAATTAACGAACGCAACAAAAAGTTGCGTTATTTAACCCTCTATAGCGCAGCCATTACAAGTTTTCAAACAGCTGGCTTGTGCGTGCGATATGGTAGCGTTGAGCTCCATACTGCACACAATCCAAGCGCTGTTTTGACGTGCTTGTGCACGCTTTCCCCATAGATATCAATGGGGAGGGCGTGTTAAAAAAAAATAAAAAAATGTGAAAAAGGTAGAAGGCGCCTAATAGAGATAAAGGTAGTATTATCTACTCTATAATATATAATATAATATGGTGAGTAGCTTGACTCCGTGAATGCCTCCAATAGAGGAAATGTAAAAAGCAACTCTCAAATAGTGTATGAGAAATAAATATATAAATACCAAAATCAGTGGATGCTGGATAATCGAGTAACAAACCAGATACTAAAACAAATAACTTATAGATCAAAGTGAGTGAAAGCATGTAAATAGCAGTAGTGCCAAAGAAATGCTAAAGTGATGCTAAAATAATATGACAATCAGAATGCATACGTAAGCACTGCGAGAAACAAAAAGTTCATATTACATCGAACCCATACAGCATCCAGGATTCAATTGTAATCAAAGTCCACTTTGTTAAGGGATGTGCGGCAGCTCTGCTCCTTCCAATACTGATAGGCACCAGCGTGGATCTGTAGATAAGTAGGAGAAAACAGAAAGGAGGTGCCACAATAGTGTGAAATCGTTGGTGACAATATACCCACGCACACAGCACAAAATCACTTACTAGAAAATGAGCACTTGAGAAGTGCCACAGGTGCAGACTGGACCATTAGAAGCTGCCCAGCGAGCTTTTCCTCACGATATGTGAACCGGCACACTTGCTTCAAGATCCCAATCCAGTAAAGGAATCAACTAGCTCTGTCAGTGAGCTGTCAGCCACTCAGGAAATGTTCATTAAAAAATGGCAGAGCTTGATAAAAGAAACTTCGTGATGACCAAAGGTTAAAATATAACAATCAAGTTTATTAAAACCCAATACACTACGCGTTTCCCGGTATAACAACCGTTTCATCAGGTGTATCCATAAAGCCGCGCACCAAGTACGGGGCGATGAGCAGCGGACTGTGAGAGTTATCACTCATCCGATCTCGCTGCTCTTCTGCTTTTTCACAGCTTTATTGCTAGCCTGTCACTAAGCACCCACACTAAACTACACTGTTCTACCCCCTATACCGGCGCCCCCGGAGCCTCCCGCAACTAAATAAAGTTACTAACCCCTAAACCGCCGCTCCTAGACCCCGCTTCAACACTTATAAATTTATTAACCTCTAAACCGCCGCTCCTAGACCCCGCCGCAACACTTATAAATTTATTAACCCCTAAACCGCCGCTCCCGGACACCACCGCAACCTACATTATACCTACTAACCCCTGTCCTGTCCCCCCTATACCACCGCCCTCTATAATAAAGTTATTAACCCCTATCCTGCTGATCCCGCACCTCGCCGCAACTAAATAAATAGTTTAACCCCTAAACCGCCGCTCTCGGACCCTGCCGCAACCTATATTAAATTTATTAACCCCTAATCTGCCCCCCCTACACCGTCGCCACCTATAATACATTTATTAACCCCTATCCTGTCCCCCACTACAACGCCGCCACTGTAATAAATTTATTAACCCCTAAACCTAAGTCTAACACTAACCCTAACACCCCCCTAACTTAAATATTAATTAAATAAATCTAAATAATATTTCTATTATTAAATAAATGAATCCTATTTAAAACTAAATACTTACCTATAAAATAAACCCTAGTATAGCTAAAATATAAATAATAATTATATTGTAGCTATCTTAGGATTTAATTTTATTTTACAGGCAAATTTCAATTTATTTTAACTAGGTACAATAGCTATTAAATAGTTATTAACTATTTAATAGCTTACCTAGCTAAAATAAAGAGAAATTTACCTGTAAAATAAAAACTAACCTAAGTTTCAATTACACCTAACACTACACTATACTTTAATAAATTATTCCTATTTAAAACTAAATACTTACCTGTAAAATAAACCCTAAGATAGCTACAATGTAATTAATAATTACATTGTAGCTATTTTAGGATTTATATTTATTTTACAGGTAACTTTGTATTTATTTTAGCTAGTTAGAATAGTTATTAAATAGTTATTAACTATTTAATAACTACCTAGCTAAAAGAAATACAAAATTACCTGTAAAATAAATCCTAACCTAAGTTACAATTAAACCTAACACTACACTATCATTAAATTAATTAAATAAATTAACTACAAATAACTACAATTAAATACAATTACATAAACTAACTAAAGTACAAAAAATAAAAAAAGCTAAGTTACAAAAAATAAAAAACATAAATTACAAACATTTAAAAAATATTACAACAATTTTAAGCTAATTACACCTAATCTAAGCCCCCTAATAAAATAACAAAGCCCCCCAAAATAAAAAATTCCCTACCCTATTCTACATTAAAAAAGTTCAAAGCTCTTTTACCTTACCAGCCCTTAAAAGGGCCTTTTGTGGGGCATGCCCCAAAGAAAACTGCTCTTTTGCCTGTAAAAGAAAAATACAACCCCCCCCAACATTAAAACCCACCACCCACATACCCCTAATCTAACCCAAACCCCCCTTAAAATAACCTAACACTAATCCCCTGAAGATCATCCTACCTTGAGTCGTCTTCACTCAGCCGAGCCACCGATGGAACTGAAGAGGAGATCCAGAGCGCCAGAAGTGATCCTCCAAAGGGGCGCTGAAGAAGTCTTCCATCCGATGAAGTGATCCTCCAAGCGGCGCTGAAGAAGTCTTCCATCCGGGCGATGTCATCTTCCAAGCGGCGCTGAAGATCATCTTCCATCCGGGCGATGTCATCTTCCAAGCGGGGTCTTCAATCTTCTTGCTTCAGGATCCATCTTCATCCCGCCGACGCGGAACATCCTTCTTCCCCGACGGACTAACGACGAATGAAGGCTCCTTTAAGGGACGTCATCCAAGATGGCGTCCCTTCAATTCCGATTGGCTGATAGGATTCAATCAGCCAATCGGAATTAAGGTAGGAAAAATCTGATTGGCTGATTGAATCAGCCAATCAGATTGAGATCGCATTCTATTGGCTGTTAAATAGGATTCATTTAGTTAATAATAGAAATATTATTTAGATTTATTTAATTAATATTTAAGTTAGGGGGGTGTTAGGGTTAGTGTTAGACTTAGGTTTAGGGGTTAATAATTTTATTACAGTGGCGGCGGTGTAGGGGGGGCAGGATAGGGGTTAATAAATGTATTATAGGTGGCGACGGTGTAGGGGGGGCAGATTAAGGGTTAATAACTTTATTATAGAGGGCGGCGGTATAGGGGGGGCAGGATAGGGGTTACTAGGTATAATGTAGGTTGTGGCGGTGTCCGGGAGCGGCGGTTTAGGGGTTAATATGTATAGATTAGCTTGCGGTGGGCTCCGGGAGCGGCGGTTTAGGGGTTAACATGTTTATTATAGTGGCGGTGGGCTCCGGGAGCGGCGGTTTAGGGGGTAAACACTTTATTTAGTTGCGGCGGTGTAGGGGGGGGCAGATTAGGGGTGTTTAGACTCGGGGTACATGTTAGGGTGTTAGGTGTAGACAGCTCCCTTAGGAATCAATGGGATGTCGGGCAGCAGCGAACATGAACTTTCGCTATGGTCAGACTCCCATTGATTCCTATGGGATCCGCTGCCTCCAGGGCGGCGGTTTGAAAACCAGGTACGCTGGGCCGGAAAAGTGCCGAGCGTACCTGCTAGTCATTTGATAACTAGCAAAAGTAGTCAGATTGTGCGGAACATCTGGAGTGACGTAAGAATCGATCTGTGTCGGACTGAGTCCGGCGGATCGAAGCTTACATCACAAAATTCAACTTTTGCCGGTCTCTAGCCTTTGATAACTAAGGCGAATCAGCCTCGCCACAAATACGCTGCGGAATTCCAGCGTATTTGAGGTTGACGGCTTGATAACTACCCCCCTATGGGGGAAAACAAAAATTACATTTAAAGCTAACACCCTAACATAAACCCCAAGTCTAAACACCCCTAATCTGCTGCCCCCAACATCGCACCTACATCATGTTATTAGCCCCTAATCTGCCGCTCCTGACATCTTCGCCACCTAAATAAAGCTATTAACCCCTAATCTGCCGCTCCAAATATCGCCGCCACTATACTAAAGTTATTAACCCCTATTCCCCTGCACCCCAACATCGCCCACACAATAATAAATGTATTAACCCCTATTCCACCGCTCCCCGACATCGCCGCCACTAAATAAAGTTATTAACCTCTGGCCTCCCACATCACTACCACTAAATAAACCTATTAACCCCTAAACCATGAGGCCCCCACATTGCAACAACCTAAATTAAACTATATTAACCCCTAAAATAGAGCTAAATTAAAGTTACAATTATTAACTAAATAATACCTACCTGTGAAATAAAACCTAAGCTAGCTACAATATAACTATAGCTAGCTTAGGTTTTATTTTTATTTCACAGGTAAGTTTGTATTTATTTTAACTAGGTAGACTAGGTGTAGTTAGTAAATAGTTATTAACTATTTACTAACTACCTAGTTAAAATAAATACAAACTTACCTGTGAAAAAGAATCTAACCTGCCTTACACTAAAACCTACCATTACAAAGAAAAAAAACACTAAAATTACAACAACAAAAAAACTACCATTACAAAAAATAACAAACAAAATTATCTAAAATAATAAAAAGAATTCCTATTCTAATACCCTATTTTAAAAAAAAAAAACACCCCAAAATAAAAAAAAAACAAATCTAGAATAAACTACCAATGGCCCTTAAAAGGGCCTTTTGTGGGTCCTTAAAAAGGGCATTTTGTAGGGCATTGCCCTTAAGTTAACAAACATCCCCTAACAGTATACAACCCCCCAAACCCACAAAATAAAAATAAAGTAAAACCTAATCTACCCATTGCCCTAAAAAGGGCATTTGTATGGGCATTGCCGTTAAAAGGGCATTTAGCTCTTTTTCCAAACCTTAAAAAGGCATTCAGCTCTTTTATGAAATGCCCAAGCCCTAATCTAAAAATAAAAACCCACCCCAAAACGGAAAAAATACATTACACAAAATAACAAACAAATTATCAAAAATAATAAAAATTATTCCTATTCTTATACCCATTTAAAAAAAAAAAACACCCCAAAATAAAAAACCTAATCTAGAATAAATTACCAATAGCCCTTTAAAGGGCATTTTGTAGGGCATTGCCCTAAGTTAAACAGCTCTTTTACTTAAAAAAAAAATACAAAGACCCACTAACATTACCCCCCCCCCCCAAACCCACAAAATAAAAAAAACTATCTAAAAATCCTAAGATACCCATTGCCCTGAAAAGGGCATTTGTATGGGTATTACCCTCTTTTGCATTGCTCTTTTGCATTGCCCTGAAAAGGGCATTTAGCTATTTTAGCCCAAACCTAAACTAAAAAAAAAAACACACCCCAAAAAACTTAAAAAATCTTAAAGGGACACTCAGGTCAAATTAAATTTTCATTATTCAGATACAGCATGTAATTTTAAACAACTTTCCAATTTACTTCCATTAAAAAAAATGTGCACAGTCTTTTATAATTACACTTTTTGAGTCACTGGCTCCTACTGAGCACGTGCAAGAATTCACAGACTATACGTATATGCATTTGTAATTGGCTGATTGCTATGACATGGTACAGGGGGAGTGGAAATATACATAACTTTAAAATTTGTTAGAAAAAAAATATACTACTCATTTGAAATTCAGAGTAAATTCTATTGAATTGTCTTGCTATCTTGCATTTGTTGATTATGCAAATCTACTGTGTTTACTGGTCCTTTAACATTAACCCCGGAAGATCCACTCACAGTTTATGAAGTATCGCTTGAAGGATTTTCTACCCCGCAGCTCCATCTTAATCCAGGTGGCTTCATCATCATCCAGGCGGCTCCATCTTCATCCAGGCAGCTTCATCCTTATCCAGACGGCATCTTCTATCTTCATCCCGGCGGCGTCTTCTATCTTCATCCCAGCGACGTGGAGCGGGTCCATCCTGAAGACATCCGGCACGGAGCATCCTCTTCATATGGTTGCCACCGTATACTGAATCTTCAATGCAAGGTACGCAATTCAAAATGGCGTCCCTTGCATTCCTATTGGCTGATATTATTTTGCAAATTCAAATCAGAATCGGATGAGAGCTACTGAAATCCTATTGGCTGTTCAAAACAGCCAATAGGATGAGAGCTAATGAAATTCTATTGGTAGTTAGTTTAATTATAGTTTAATAATTATATTAGTTTAATTGTTAGTTTAAACTTGTTTTTTTTTATTTGACAGGCAAGTTTTAATTTAATTTTAGATAGGGAAATTGTAATTTTAATATAAAGTTAGGGGGGCGTTAGGTTTAGGGGTTACTAGTTTAAATTAGTTTATTGCGATGTGGTGGGCTTTTGGTTTAGGGGTTAATAGTTTAATTTAGTATATTTTGTTGTGGGGGTTTTCGGTTTAGGGTTTAATAGGTTTATTATAGTGGCGGGGGTGTAGGGCTTAATAACTTTAGTATAGTGGGGGCGATGTGGGCGGACGGCAGATTAGGGGTAAATGATATTTAAATAGTGTTTGCAATGCAGGAGGGCGGCGGTTTAGGGGTTAATAACTTTATTATAGTGCCAGCGATGTCAGGGAGCGGTGGAATAGGGGTTAATACGTTTTATTAGTGGCGACGATGTCGGGATTGGCAGATTAGGGGTTAATAAGTTTAATATAGTATTTGCGATGCGGGAGGGCCTCAGTTTAGGGGTTAATAGGTAGTTTATGGGTGTTTAGTGTACTTTATGACAGTTTAGTTATGAGTTTTATGTAACAGTTTATGGCAAAACGGATCTTGTCGGTATAGGCTGCAACGCAAGCTTTTTAGCCTCACCGCAAAACTCGTAATGGCTGCGCTATGGAAGCCCCATGAAAAAACACAATTTTTACATATGCAGGACTGATGTTGCGTTACAGGCTAAAAGGCTTGCGGTATAGCTATACCGACAAGACTTGTTATGACTGTGTTGCTGTTTTAATGCTGAAATGACAACATTTTCAGCGTTAAAACACGAACGCACAACTTGTAATCTAGGTGATAGTTTGTTTCTTGTTCATACCACCTGATTTATCCTTCTTATGGTATACAATATCAACAGCTACAAAACAGTAGTAAAAAAGTAATTTTTAATAAATTTGCATTTATATTAAATAATAATAAATAAATAAAATAATGCTGTTAAAATTCCTTTATGTAGTTAAAATTAAAGTGATAGTAAATCGTAGCGTTTTTGTGAAAGCTAGGATTTACCAGTGACACAAATAAAGTTCCTTTATTTGTCTGAAGTGTTTGGCACACTGAGCTCCTCAGTCAGAATGCTATTTTGCTGTGAGGTGATCTTAGTCAAAAGCGTGCTAGCTATCCGGCATAATATCAGCTGGCCCGCACGGCTATTGGCTAAGAGATGGAAGTGTCACCTCACGCCAAAATAGCGTTCTTCCGTGGGCTGCCTGAGGAACTCAATGCAGTGAACGCTTCAGACAAATAAAGGAACTTTCACCATGAAGTAGTTTATACTTCATGACTGAAAGTCCCCTTTATTTGTTCCACAGGTAAATCCTAGAGTTTCACAAGCGCTAGGATTTACTATCACCTTAATGATGATGTTTTGCAAATGAAAGCGTTATTATAAATATGAGGATCATGTCTTTACACAAAAGCATTGTTGATATGTCTCAGGAGTGTCCTCCAACGTGTTACATATTGTAATTATGAATATTAATAATTAATAGCAGTATAATATACATCTGCCACCTTAACACTTCACACAAAACATAAGAATAAGACTCCCATAGGTATAAAGACCACTAACAGGGTGGTTGATTTGTTTCTCCCCCCTGGCTCGAGGACCCAGGTTGACCCAGAGGAGATCCGTTGACAATAGGTGAGTTAGTTCGTAAGGGATAATAGGTAAGACCGATAGCCCTTGTGGTTTAGAGTAATGTAATATCTATATGTGACGTGTATTAACTATGGAACACTGAGTTAGTTAGTAGAGTAGTAGTTAAGTTGGTTTTGTAATTTCTGAAGAACAGTATAAATAGACATAAGCGCAGACAAATATAATGTACAATGACTGTTTGATATCTTATGTAAAATGAAAACAAAATAAATAAAAAAAATAAAAAAATTAAAAATTAATAGCAGTATAAAACTATTGTCAGCGATATCTACAATTAATATAGCAGAATTTTGTCAATACACTTCAGTAAGATATTAAATCTCTGTAGTGTACTCCAAAATATCACTACTGAGATATCTATACATTTGACAACAATATTATTATTAAAAATTAATATTTAATCCTTTGTTCTGATCAGTTATCTTTATAGACACATTGAATTATATTTATGTAAAAACTAGATTATGAATCAATTATACATATTTATCCTGTTACAATTTTCTATACAAAACAGATCATAAAATGTATCTTTAAAAATTAAACATTACTCGCAGTGAATCACTTATTAAAACCACACCTGAATTATATCAGAACAATTTGTAAATATCCAGCAATACTTGCTCCAATACCAAAATATGGATTACTAACTTACAATGCTCAATTAATAACAACCAGAGAAATTGTATATTATTAACACAATAACCAATTTATATGCAATTTCACAATAAGTAAGACTGACTTATAAATATAAAAGTACCAATTATTTTCCTAGCAGCAAAATAACTTAGCATCAATATAATTAGCTTAAACTATACAGACTAATGGGACATACATTTAAAATACAATATACCCTTTTAAATCACTAGCTACAATGTAACTATAGTTTTAGAATACCTTGATTTACAATATTAAAAATATAAAACAACCGTATATATTACCAAGTACCCATGAGAATTCAGCTTATCCTAGGGCTTCTTGTTGGTGATATAAGAAGGATTATTCCATTATTTTGCAAGGATACAGGCCTCAATTATTTTCTTTCTTATCCTAAGAAAGGGTCCCAACAAAAATGCAGAGAAAATACTAGCACAAATCTGTGTATTTCTCTCTCAGTCAAAGTGAGTGTCTCTGTTTGAGTCTGTGTCCATTTGTCTAGTGTGTGTGGGCTTTTATCAAAGATAAAACCACTCCTTCTTTTCTAATCATTCCAAACAGAGATTTGGTTACGCCCTCAATCCAAGCTTGTCTCTCATAGGTTATTTGGGAAATGCCTCTCTGAGCAGCCAAATACCTTTTGGTTGCAATTCTGTATTTATTTTTAACTAAGTAGACTAGTTAGTAAAGAGTTATTAACTATTTACTAACTACCTAGTTAAAATAAATACAAACTTACCTGTGAAATAAAAGTAAAACCTAAGCTGCCTTACACTAAAACCTATCATTACAAAAAAAACAACAACTAACATTACAAAAAATAAAAAAACACTAAAATTAAAAAAAACAACTACCATTACAAAAAATAGCAAACAAAATTATCCAAAATAATAAAAATTATTCCTATTCTAATATCCTGTTTAAAAAAAAAAAAACACCGCAAAATAAAAAACCCTAATGTATAATAAACTACCAAGGGCCCTTAAAAGGATCAGCCAATAGGAATGAGAGCTGCTTAAATCCTATTGGCTGATTTGAACAGCCAATAGGATTTTAGCAGCTCTAATTCCTATTGGCTGATTTAAATTTTTCAGCCAATAGGAATGCAATGGTACCCCCCAGTATAAAAGGGGTACCTTGCATTTGAATCCTCAGTGTGTGGCGGACAATCGCATGAAGACGACCTCCACGTCGGATTGATGGACCTCCGCTTTGGACCTTCGCCTGGACCTCCGCCTCCACTCATCGACCACTCTGCCTCCACAGGGATGAAGAAGATGCCGGTCCATTGATGGATGAAGATGGAGCTGCCTGGAGGAAGATGGAGCCGCTGGGATGAAGATTGTTCAAGCCGGACTTCAGCAACTGTGAGTACCTAAAAAAAGGTTAGTGTTAGTTTTTTTTTTGTTTAAATAATTTTTATTAGGTTTTTCAAATAATACAGAATCATAAAACATAAACATTGTATCCTCAAAGAGCATATAAAATGTAAAGAACCATACATACTGCTGGAGACCATTAGACATCATGAAATAGAGAAAATTCACATCAGTAAATGTATATCTTAATAGGATAGGATTATTTCTGACTGAGCAGTATATATTTCAAATTGTTTAGCATATTGAAGAAAGCGCCAGTGTCAAGGTATAGAAGAGTATTGAGAAATATGCAAATATTATTATCTACCATCAAATTTAACTTTTTATATACCAGTATATAAAATATCTAAAGAAATATTTTTGAAGCATATGCAATAGCTAAGTATAGATAGGGGAAAAAGTACAGTATAATACGAGGGAAACCGCACAATTAACTGCTGGAGAATACCAGAGTACTTAAGGATTTTTATGTGGGGGGGAGGGGGCAGAGACTCGCCTAACAGCAAGGCAGAGGAGGGGGGGACGGGGCGGAGACTGGTTGGACAATAGGACATGGAGCTTATAATGTCAGGAGATATAAGAGACTATAACTAGTTTATTATTGCATGTTTAAATATGTATTTACAATAACCCTCAGGTGTGTGGTATGCCTAAGATCCATCTATCTAGTACTATTGGGGATATAAAAGCCAACCACATGAAGTATTATTATGGTATAACTAATATGTAAGGGGATTATCGGGAATAAAAAACATCAGCCCTCATCTAGTCAACTACCACTAAAAGTATACTTAGCTGGCCGCACATACAAATGTTATTAATTTTTGAGCAAATAAATTCCATAAAATTGTTGATAAACATATGGAAGAGTACCACATAAAATAGTACCCAGGAAGTTTAAAAATATGTATTCTAAATGGAAGTAACCCAACATAAAGCTGCAACAGTCCCCATAGCGACAAAGTGATGTAGCTGACGGTGGCTCCGAATCAAACACTATCGGCTAGATTAGGAGTCTTGCGTTAGGCTTAAAAAGCAGTGTTGGCCGGTCCCAACGCTGCTTTTTAATGCCCCCTGGTATTACGAGTCTTGCAGGTACAGGCTCACCGCTCACTTTTTTGGCCAGACTCAGAAATACCGCAAATCCTCTTACGTAAATTGCGTATCCTATATTTTCAATGGGACTTGCATAGTGCCGGTATTATGAGTCTGCCAAAAAGTGAGCGGTACACCCTTTCCTGTCAAGCCTGGTACCACATTTTAAAGTCAGTAGTTAAGAGTTTTACACTACAACACCGTAGCATAAAACTCTTAACTAAAGTGCTAAAAAGTACACTAACACCCATAAACTACTATAAATATATTAACCCCTAAACCGCCGCACTCCCGCCTCGCAAACACTAGTTACATTTTATTAACCTCTACTCTGCCGTCCCTAACATCGCCGACACCTACCTACATTTATTAACCCCTAATCTGCCGCCCGTCGCCGCCACTATATTAAAGTTATTAACCCCTAAATCTAAGTCTAACCCTAACCCCCCCTAACTTAAATATAATTTAAATAAATATAAATAAAAGAACTATCATTAACTAAATTATTCCTATTTAAAACTAAATACTTACCTATAAAATAAACCCTAAGATAGCTACAATATAACTAATAGTTACATTGTAGCTAGCTTAGGGTTTATTTTTATTTTACAGGCAAGTTTGTATTTATTTTAACTAGGTAGAATAGTTACTAAATAGTTATTAACTATTTAATAACTACCTAGCTAAAATAAAGACAAAAGTACCTGTAAAATAAAACCTAACCTAAGTTACAATTACACCTAACACTACCACTTTAATTAAATTAATTCCTTAAATTAAATAAAATTATCTAAAGTACAAAAAAACAACAACAATAAATTACAGAAAATAATAAAAAAATTACAAGATTTTTAAACTAATTACACCTAATCTAATCCCCCTAACAAAATAAAAAAGCCCTCCCAAAATAAAAAAGCCCTACCCTACACTAAATTACAAATAGCCCTTAAAAGGGCCTTTTGCGGGGCATTGCCCCAAAGTGATCAGCTCTTTTACCTGTAAAAAAAATTACAAATCCCCCCCCAACATTAAAACCCACCACCCACACAACCAACCCTACTCTAAAAACCCACCCAATACCCCATTAAATATACCTAACACTAACCCCCTGAAGATCACCCTACCGGGAGACGTCTTCATCCAACCGGGCAGAAGTGGTCCTCCAGACGGGCAGAAGTCTTCATCCAGACGGCATCTTCTATCTTCATCCATCCGGCGCAGAGCGGGTCCATCTTCAAGACATCTGACGCGGAGCATCCTCTTCTTCCGACGGCTACGACTGAATGAAGGTTCCTTTAAATGACGTCATCCAAGATGGCGTCCCTTCAATTCCGATTGGCTGATAGAATCGGAATTAAGGTAGAAAAAATCCTATTGGCTGATGCAATCAGCCAATAGGATTGAGCTCACATTCTATAGGCTGATTGGAACAGCCAATAGAATGCCAGCTCAATCCTATTGGCTGATTGCATCAGCCAATAGGATTGAACTTCAATCCTATTGGCTGATTGCATCAGCCAATAGGATTTTTTCTACTTTAATTCCGATTGGCTGATAGAATTCTATCAGCCAATCAGAATTGAAGGGACGCCATCTTGGATGACATCACTTAAAGGTACCTTTATTCAGTCGTAGCCGTCGGAAAAAGAGGATGCTCCACGTCAGATGTCTTGAAGATGGACCCGCTCCGCGCCGGATGGATGAAGATAGAAGATGCCGTCTGGATGAAGACTTCTGCCCGTCTGGAGGACCACCCGGTAGGGTGATCTTCAGGGGGTTAGTGTTAGTTTTTTTAAGGGGGTATTGGGTGGGTTTTAGAGTAGGGTTGGTGGTGTGGGTGGTGGGTTTTAATGATGGGGGGGATTTGTAATTTTTTTTAAAGGTAAAAGAGCTGATTACTTTGGGGCAATGCCCCGCAAAAGGCCCTTTTAAGGGCTATTTGTAATTTAGTGTAGGGTAGGGCTTTTTTATTTTGGGGGGGCTTTTTTATTTTGTTAGGGGGATTAGATTAGGTGTAATTAGTTTAAAAATCTTGTAATTTTTTAAATTATTTTCTGTAATTTAGTGTTTGTTTTTGTAATTTAGATAATTTTATTTAATTTAGGGAATTCATTTTATTATAGTGATAGTGTTAGGTGTAATTGTAACTTAGGTTAGGTTTTATTTTACAGGTAAATTTGTATTTATTTTAGCTAGGTAGTTATTAAATAGTTAATAACTATTTAATAACTATTGTACCTAGTTAAAATAAATACAAACTTGCCTGTAAAATAAAAATAAACCCTAAGATAGCTACAATGTAACTATTAGTTATATTGTAGCTATCTTAGGGTTTATTTTATAGGTAAGTATTTTGTTTTAAATTGGAATAATTTAGTTAATGATAGTTATTTTTATTTAGATTTATTTAAATTATATTTAAGTTAGTGGGTGTTAGGGTTAGACTTAGGTTTAGGGGTTAATAACTTTAATATAGTGGCGGCAACGTTGAGGGCGGCAGATTAGGGGTTAAGCAGTGTAGGTAGGTTGGGGCGACATTGGGGGTGGCAGATTAGGGGTTAATAAATATAATGTAGGTGTCGGCGATGTTGGGGGAAGCAGATTAGGGGTTCATAACTATAATGTAGGTGGCGGCGGTGTCTGGAACGGCAGATTAGGGGTTAATAATATAATTTAGGTGTCAGCGATGTCGGGGGCAGCAGATTAGGAGTTAATAAGTGTAAGATTAGGGGTGTTTAGACTCGGGTTCATTTTAGGGTGTTAGGTGTAGACATAAATGTATTTTCCCCATAGGAATCAATGGGGCTGCATTAGGAGTTAAACACTGCTTTTTTGCAGGTGTTAGGTTTTTTTCAGCCGGCTCTCCCCCATTGATTCCTATGGGGAAATTGTGCACGAGCACGTTCAGACAGCTCACCGCTAATGTAAGCAGCGCTGGTATTGAGGTGAGATGTGGAGCAAAATTTTGCTCCACGATCACTTTTTTGCAGTTAACGCCGGGTTTGGAAAAACCCGTAATAACAGCACTGTCTGTAAGTGAGCGGTGAGCATAAACTGCTATGTCAGTATATGGCTGGGTTATAACACAATATATTTAATAATTATCCTTTAAACTAAACCCCAATAAAAATACATATACTAAGACCATAAAATTAATATAAATTCCTGAATTATTTTTTATTAGTTAATATCTATAAACACATTGAAATATATTTGTAGGAACAAGAATATGAATCAATACTATACATGTTTAAAACTATTAACATATGCTATGCAAATCTCATCAAATTTACCTTATTCACAATAGCCTCCCAAAACAGAGTTGAATTTAAAATGTCACACTGAAGCCAAGATATAAGCTACTAAACATTCAAACTGGTACAATTAATTATATAGTCACAATTGATTCTAACACAATTCTAATTTAAAACATCAAAATAGTATCTATTATCTATGCAAAAACCAATTGTCCTTTGCTAATTTATCTAAATTGAAATAAATTATTAGTTACTTACAATTAAGACAAATTCTAAGACATATATATATATATATATATTTGCCAGATAAACAACTTAGCATTTAGGATTTGTTTAACATACAATGCACAGACTATGAAATACTAGTTTTAAAATACACATATGCTCTTTAAATGTATTTACTACAGCAACAAAGAATGCTTATCTTAAATGTTTACCTATATTTTAGCAACCTTTTAATACTTTACCAAAATGAACACCAAATCGATAAGTCAGTTTCCAAAAACTTCTTGTTTCATCTCAGAAGACAAAATAAGTATATTTTGCAATCAATGAGAAAAGTTAGCGCAGCTTTACTATAGTAAACTGTAGTTCAAACGCAGCCAATTTCCAGTTACAAGTTAGCTCAGCAGCATGTCCTCTTTCCTCTTTTGCATTGACTTATATATGGTTTAATCATTGATGAAGCAATATGGGTGGCCCTACGAATCTGCTTTGTGATTCGTTCATTTTGGAAATGTATGTTGCCAGGGAGATGCATCTTTGTTAACAACCAATTGTCTTTTGGCTGTAATTCTTGCATCGCAACACCGGATTTTGGCCATCGGGGGGCAACATGACAAACAAACAGATTCATTTAACCATTTCTAACATTTATCTTTGCTACATCTTAAATATCTCCCTATATAATGATCATTTAAACAATACTATAACATTGCATTAATCAATTACAATATTAATTATAGATGGGGTAGTATCCTATAATTTTTCTGATTACCCCGATACCAAACACATTATGTTTTTAACATTATATTATATCAAAGTAATTTATACTGCTAACTGATTAGCTTAAAATCCATTAATGTTCTTCCTGTCATTTTCCATTAGCTTCCTGGAACACAGAGAAATTTTATTAATTTTGGAATAACTTAAACATTTTATATCTATATATATTCATTTCTATGCTGTATTTTGGGGTTAAGAGTATAATTTAAAAACATGTGTTTTTGTTGGTCAAATTTTCATTGCTTCAATACACAGGCAGGGGTAATTAACAAGTCTATGCTAATCACTATGCAGTCAGAATTTCACTTGCTTATCTGATTTTAGGCCCAGAATGTCGTCTCCATACATTCCAGGATGTGTGCTGATTTGGTTGACCATCAGCCCTTGTTTGCTACCCCCTGCAGGGCTGTGAGCTTCAAAAGCTATGTCATTCAGGTAAAAGTGTCTCCTATCTGATTTCATATACTGAGCATATAGCAAAATATAGATTGACCATCTCTTATTGAAGTTTTTGCCTTTGAAATGGTTCAATGGTCCTATTCTAATTTAAGCTATAAAACTCTGCTCTTTCTCAAAATCACTTTTACAACATTCCTTTTTAAGTGACTTTGTGACCCATCCTGTGTAATCACAGCAGTGGGGGAGGATTGAATATGGGTTTCAAGTCAATTTTAATGTTTTATGAATGGATGAATCATTTGGTGCTGATAGGCCAAATATATAATATATATATATATTAATCTTCACATATACCTTGACAGCTCGTTAGCACCGCACAGTCTTTAACGCAAAACTCGTAATCTAGCCGAAAGACATTTGTATTATACAGTATATAAATCCTGTCATCTGGGTGCGGGCCCTACACCAATCAGCAGGAAGACGCTACAATTAAACAAGAGTCTATACCCTAAAGGTTGAATAACATAGGAAGCTTTATGTGGTTAGCACACAACCAGAGGTATTAATTGGTATGATACATATGATATTCAACTATTTGTAGTGTTAGGTTTTTTAAAGTTTTATGGGGGTGTTTTTTTTAGATTAGGGTTTGGGCTTGTCTTAAAAGAGCTGAATGCCCTTTTAAGGGCAAGAAAAAGAGCTGAATGTCCTCAATGACCATAAAAATTCCCTTTTCAGGGCAATGGGTAGATTACGTTTTTTTTTTAGTTAGGTTTTTTATTTTGGGGGGTTTGTTGGGTTGTGTGTTAAACTGTTGGGGGGGTCTTTGTATTTTTTTACGGGGAAAAGAGCTGATTTATTTAGGACAATGCCCTACAAATGGCCCTTTTAATGGCTATTGGTAGTTTATTGTAGGTTAGGGGGTTTTTTTTATTTTGGGCGGGCTTTTTTATTTTGATAGGGCTAATAGATTTGGTGTAATTGTTTTTATTTTGGATAATTTTGTTGTTTTTTTTAAATTTAGTATTTTTTTTATTTTTTGTAATTTAGTATTTTTTAATTTTTGTAATTTAGTATTTTTATTTTTTTGTAACTGTAGATTTCATTTTTTTAGTAGTGTTAGTTTTTTAATGAGTAATTTAATTTATTTAATTGATAGATATTTTAATTTTAGTCTAATAGTAATGTTAGTTTAATTTATAGTTTAAACTTAGGTTCTTTTAATTTCACAGGTAAGTTTTTATTTGTTTTAAGATAGGGATCTTGTAATTTTAATTTAAAGTTTGTGGGTTGTCAGGTTTAGGGGTTAATAGTTTAATTTAGTTTTTGGCGATGTGGGGGGCTGGCAGTTTAGGGGTTAATAGGTTTATTTAGTGGTAATGATGTGGGAGGCCAGAGGTTTAGGGGGTTAATAACTTTATTTAGTAGCGGCAATGTCGGGGAGTGGCGGAATAGGGGTTAATATCTTTATTATAGTGTGGTCAATGTTGGGGTGCGGGGGAATAGGGGTTAATAACTTTAGTATAGTGGCGATGATGTTGGGGAACAGCGGTATAGGGGTTAATAACTTTTATTAGTGGCGGCTATGTCGGGAGCGGCAGTTAGGGGTTAATAACTTAAATATAGCGTTTGCGATGCGGGAGGGCCTCGGTTTAGGGGTTAATAGGTAGTTTATGGGTGTTAGTGTACTTTGTAACACTTTAGTTATGAGTTTTATGTAACAGTTTTGTTGCGTAAAACTCATAACTACTGCTCTCAGATGGCGGTACGGATCGTGTCGGTTTAGGCTGGAAACGCAAGTTTTTTAACCTCACCACAAAATTTGTAATGGCAGCGATATGGAAATCGCTATGGAAATCCCATGAAAAAACATAATTTTTTGGAGTGCGGGACTGACGTTGCGTTACAGGCTAAAAGGCTTGCTTCACAGCTATACCGACAAGACTTGTAATGGCTGTATTGCTGTTTTAACGCTGAAATTACCATTTTTTCAGCGTTAAAACACGAACGCAAAAATCGTAATCTAGATGAGAGTTAGTTAGGTGTTGTTGTACTGCTGAGAGTTAAGGTAGAATAAAAGTAGCAATACCACTTAAAAACAAATAACGCTAAGAGCCAGTGTTTATGAATGAAATAACATCAGGCTAAACTGAAAAAGCCTCTTCTATAGCAGAGGCTAACATTTACGTTAATCTGACTGATAATATAGTACTAAGATTAATATAGAGTACTGAGTCAGCACATAAAAACTAGAGGTACTATGACCTCATGAGAGTGCCCCTGACGCGCGTTTCACATAACGCTTCTTCGGAGGGGTATGCGCTGGTCAGACTGGGGGGTTTATCTCACAATATTGTGCCCGCCTCTATTTTGTGATAGCATCAAAGTTTGATAGTAAGTTGTACTTGATTCATTATAGGAAATGTCAGCTCCTGACGAACAACCAATAGCAAGTAAGTTGATGACATCATGGGTTGTCAGCCAATCAATGGGGATTGAGTCTTATCCCATGTTAGGAAAATATATACATACAGAGCATATCGCAGTGGTATCAGAACATAGGGATGATTAACGCAATCATTGCTTTAATATTTGTTGAATTGATCATCCAGTATGTGTAAAGGTAAATAGAAACAAATTATTGAACATGTTAGTGTGCAAGGAACATAGCAAACTTATGAGCAGAGACACTATGTTAAGTTGCCATGGAAATAATGTACTACGGCAAAAGCACATTACATTGATACTATAATTTGCTAGATTAACATGTTAAAGTCATGTCAGACGGAATGATGAATTACTGAGCGTATTGAAATATGCCAAGATTATAATGATCTTATAAGCAGAAGGTCGATGTAAGGTTGCCATGGAAATAATAAGTACACTTTGGCAAATGAACGTGACATTGTTGCGAATATTTTGTGAGTTAGCGAGTATAAATCATGTCAGACTATAATTAATAAAAAAGTAAATTAAAAGTGAATTATGGCATTGTTCAATCGAATGCAGTGTGGTGGCTGAAGGTGTTAAAATATTTTTTTTTTATATTGGCCTTACATCGACCTTCTCTCACTATCTCTCTCTCACTATCTCTCTCTCCAGAGGCGTAACTAGAAACCACAGGGCCCAGGTGCAAGAATCTAATAATCATGTACATTTTACATGATTATTATTTGTGTCCATTAAGTTGTATGTGTAATGTGACAGAGCAATGTGTAGTTATATCGAGTGTTAAATGAAAAATCTGTTTATTTTTCAGTTTGCATTGATCTCTATGGGGGAATCCATTAGGCGTCCGTGATTACGCAAGTGAAATAAACACGGTATTCATGTTAACACAATGCGTAACGAGGTTCTATTCAGAGTAGTAATACCTATGTTATGAAGAGTGCACAATGAATATTACGCATGCGCTATTTGCACATAGCCATAACGCAAAACTCGTATTCTAGGTGTATGTTTCTTAGCATACTAAATGAAGGTAGAGTATAAAGCGTGTAGCTTCTGGATATCTGCCTTGGTGAGTAATATTGGTATAGATTGTAGGACATAGAGTAATATTAGGAAGAGAATCATTTTAAGCACTCCTACCCTTCCTGAAATAGAAATTGGAAGATGCATCCAAGCTTTTAGGGTGCTTTCAAAGGACTTAATAATTGGGGAAATATTATTAAAAGTACTTTTTTGAGGGTTTTTGTGTTATATGAATGCTTAGCTAGGTGAAAGATTCTCTCACTACTTTAACCCTTTAAGGACACAGCTTTCAGTTTGCTCAATTGTTTTATGACGGAAAAATTCCGTCATATGTCCTTAAGAGGTTAAATTGTCATTCCTCTATGTTGGGGGGGAAATCATAATTTAACCACATAATTTCAGACTTGTCTACATTAATTTTTAGGCCTGAGAAACTGATTTAGATTCACACGTATATTCCCTATTATCGGGGTTTCTGACTCTCCATATGTCTACTAAGGGTGTTTTTAAATGTAAGGATTAGTTTAGAGTCCATATTGGGGGATCTAACTGCTTTAGGGGTCTTTATGCGGGTATCAAGATCTTGCTGGCTCCAGGGTAACTTCATGTGAATGAGCTCAATGTTATCTATATGAAACACATGAACTAATGCCCTCTAGTGGTCAAAATGCATTCAGATTAGAGGCAGTCTTCAATGTCTAAGAAATTAGCATATGAACCTTCTAGAATTAGCTTTGAACTAAGAATACAAAGAGAACAAAGCAAAATTGGTGATATAAGTAAATTGGAAAGTTGTTAAAAATGACATTCCCTATTTAAATCATGAAAGTTTTTTTTGTACTTGACTGTCCCTTTAAGCAGCCATCCAGTGACCAATGCTTCAGTTCTTTGTGTCTTTTACATTAAAAGATCGTATCGATGGCAGATGTGTGCATCATATGGACCTTGTCCATTGTTTTAACTGGAAGAGAGTGATAACCACAAACAAACATAAAACCATAAACAACATTGAAATAAATCTATATTTGTTAGTGTCTGTTTACTATACTTGTAGTGATATGCTAATATTCCTTTTAATAAATCCCTTATGAATTATTATACCAACTATAAAATATTAACACTTAGGGGCATATTGAAGAAGGTGCGAGCGGACATGATCCGATATTGCGGATCATGTCTGCTGCACATCAATAAATGCCGACAGTATACGCTCTTGGCATTTATCATTGCACCAGCAGTTCTTGTGAACTGCTGGTGCAATGCTGCCCCCTGCAAATTTGCGACCAATCGGCCACTAGCAGGGGGTATCAATTAATCCGATCATATTCGATCTGGTTGATTTCCAGCGATGTCTGTCCACCTCCTCAGAGCAGGCGGACAGGTTATGGAGCAGCGCCAGAAACACAGGGCATCAAGCTCCTTTCGGAGCTTGATAATTCGGCCCCACAATCACTAGCTTAATTAAACTGATCTAAGATCAATATCACACTAATATATACCCATTCTATGTGAGTGTGTGTGTGTTGTCCTGTAATGGAGGTTTTCAGTAGAAAGTACTCACGTGGTGTTATCAGAGCAAAATCCCAGAGACAAGAGAACAACCCCCAGTGTGTAGGGCCTTTTATTGTAAGTTTTCATACTTCCCCCAATGATGATGTCACTCATACCCAACCCCCCTAATCCTGTCCAGGTTTAGAGCTATTTTACTTAAACCAGCTGGTCATCCTTATCAGATAGAATCTTTAAGAGCATCTACATTCCAAAGTGACTATATTCATCCCAGTATATCTGAATGAGGAGTTAACCCCTTCCTGATTAAACAGCTGCATTCTTACAGTATTATGCTATATATTACCCCTTTCTGACCACAGCTGAGTTCTTACAGATTATGCCATTATTACATTTCCCGCTTTTGGCAATGGAGGTTACCGGTACCCTTACATTCCAATGAGCGTTTTATATGAGTAAATCTGTTAGAACATTCCTAACCCCACCTGTGTGTGATGGCTATATTAGTGTACTAAGAATGTTTCCATTTGTATACCATAATATAAGTGCTATACACGTGCAATTAATGATTTTAAATAACAACACATACAAATTTGAATAATTATACATAATATAGAAATACATAATATGATTATAAACGGATGTATGAACAGATTTCCCAATGCAGAACCCCATGATGACTGTTTTTAAAAGGAATTTGCTAATTTCTGCCACCAGGTAGCACTTGACATCTCTGTAAAAGTATGTTCAGTTCTTTGTAGTTCCTGTTCCTGATGGTAGAAATTTACATGAACACGTCCCCCAAAATTTTTAAGATGTTACAGTAACACAGAATCTTTTTGCAATAAGGTTACCCATTTTTGCCAAGGTGCATTATCTACTAATATTGGTGTTATGAGTGGAGCCCCCAAGGTAACGTTATTTGTGAGTAACTGTGGGACAGTGAAGTTAAACTGTAGTGAACTTAACTTCATAGGGTACCCAGTAATACAATAAATTCCGGGTGTGATTTGTTCCCTTGAATTACACTTGTCAAACCATACATGCACCTCATCTTTAGGCTTCAAAGAAACAAAACACACCTTTCCTTTTCCTAATGGAAAAATCATATCTTGGGGTTTAACTTTCTCCACAAAACCATTACAATATGAGTGATTATGCCAGCAGGAATAAAAAATTATTCTTGCCTAGTTAGGTAGACATAAAACTTTAGAAGGAAACCTTATGCAGCCAAACATGTCTACCTGTTCCATATGGGAACCATTCCATATAAAATTTGGGAACTCTAACTCATGATGTAAAACATGAGAGTCTGTGACAGGTGTTTCTATTGAAAATGTCGATATATAACAGGTTATAAAATTATCATTATTTATTATTATCTTTAAAATAACCTCCAATTAAAATGTATATACGAAACAATTGAAATTAATATTTATTCCTAAATTCTTTGATTTGTTAGCTTAATATACACATTGAATTATATTTATGTAGTAACTACATTATGAATCAGTTATCCACGCTTATTCCATTACAATATTCTATACCACAGATTATAACAATATATCTTTACAATTTTTAACCTTACTCACAATGAATCACATTAAAATACCCCAAATGAGGATACCAGAACAGTCTATAATTATCCAGTTTAGTTCAATCCAACATCAGAATATGGATTATTAGCTTACCAATGCTTAAATAATAACTACCAGAGATTTAACCACAATAACCAATTTATGTACAGTTCTAAGAGAGTTCACAATAATAGAACTGATTTATAAATCTGGAGTGCAAAATCCTGTCTAGCAAATAAATTATTTAGCATTAATGTGACTAGTTCTAAACTACACAGGACTATAAATATAGACTTAAAATACCAAATATCCTTTTAAATCACCAGCTTCAATTAAACTGTAGCAACAGTGAATACCTTGATTTAAATATAAAAGTATGAAACAACCCTTTATACGTTACAAGAAAAATCAATTCGAAAGTTTCAGCTTTTTCAAATAAATCCAGTTCACCTCATAAATAAGAAAGGTATTTGCAATTTAGAGAATAAAAGGTTTAGGCCCAGGAGCCCCAACCTGCAATCCGGAAGCCCAGGGACTCGTGAACCGGAGGAAGTGCACTAAGACCCGGATACCAACTGCAAATTTAGCCCCCGGCTTGGGCCTTCAACGGACCGGAGGGGGTAAGCTATTTGTGTCTACACCCTTACACATTGTGCACACATAGCACTAAAGCTATCAGCTTACCCTGCTTCTCCTCTAACTCATCCTGGTAAGGAGTATAATAAAAAGTAGCCATAACTCCTATCAACTACCAGCTTCCAGCTCTGGGGATATTGGAGGCCTACAAAATATAACTTTACTGACTTTATCTACCTCACATCCACTCCCTGCATAGAAAGGAGGGATAATCAGTATCCTAATAACTGGGATTTCTACTCACTGTTTTAGAGACTATGGGGCATATGTATCAAGCTCCGTATCAAGCTCCTGCAGGCTCGCCAGAAACAGCAGGCGGACAGACATCACCGGAAATCAACCCGATCGAGTACGATTGGGTTGATTAACACCCCCCTGCTGGCGGCCTATTGGCCGCAAGTCTGCAGGGGGTGGCATTGCACTAGCAGCTCTTGTGAGCTGCTGGTGCAATGCTAAATACGGCGAGCATATTGCTCGCTGTATTCAGCGATGTCTGTCGGACCTGATCTGCTCTGTCGGATCAGGTCCGACAGACATTGATAACTAGAGGCCAGTAAGTATACTCAGAATAGCTAAAGCTGCTTCTTTTACTTGTAACTGCCTGGGGGTTCTCAATCAATACTTTCCTGGTACTGGAAGCCCTTAAATTTCAGTCAGCTATCCATATATGTCACTTAACATGTCAACCAGACGTACCTTAAAACAAGATAAGCTGGTGAAACCTGCGACAGGCAAACTCCTAACAATGTCCTCATTCCTACAATGTTCAGACACAACAGATGTGTCTCCTACCAATCAAAGGCAAAAAGAGAAACTTGCAGCAAATGCTACTCAGGACCCGCAACACTGCAGACCCCAAATAGCAGGATACTATGAAAGAGGATATTCAACACCTCACAGAACAGGTCACCTCAAAGCAAGAAACCATTGTGTCACTCCAGGAAAAATTAGATGACTTGGAGAACCGCAGCAGGCGCAAAAATATGCGCATTAGAGGCGTGCCTGAGTCTGTGTTACCAAGGGATTTTCCAGTCTACCTTCAAGCTTTGTTTCAACATCTAAAATACCCCACTTTCACAGCGGAGATCCCCTGGGTTAGAGCACACAGGACTTTAAGACCTAAACTCCCGGACTCAGCGCCACCCAGAGACATAGTAATTCGCTTTAAGAATTTCCAGGAAAAGGAGATGCTTTTATCTCAATCTAGGAAGAATCAACCTGTGTGATTTAGAGGAATTGTTCTGCAATTCTTTCAAGACCTTTCAGGCACACACTCTGCAACGGAGGAAAAAATTTGCCCCACTCACCACCTTGTTACGGACTAAAAAGATTCCATATCGCTGAGGATTCCCGATGCACATCTGGACCATCAGCAACAACTCTCACTACATATGTAGGATTCCGGAGGATATCCCGAACTTTTGCACCACACTGGACCTTGACCCCCCTTCTTGGTCCTCCCCCCATTGCCCATACCTTGTCTTCCCCACCAAAGAGACAAAACCCACCAGCCGATTCATGGCACATCGTCTCACAAAAGAAGAACAAACCAGCTACGGCCCTGTCAAGAAGCCAAACTGCTTCCAGTCCTGCTTCTTTGACTCACTCTACCTAACAACTTCTCCACCTTGAGTGTAAAGACTCTGAACACTGTACGGACATGTAACTGAAGTTCCCCGTAAGATTGGGCAAGTAAATGTATCATGTGCTTGTAACCCCTTGAAATCTTGCAGGTCTCTATATTTACACCCCCGTACAATTGCTTCCGCTTTTCCACTCTCTCTCCCAATCTCTCTTCCCTTCCCTGATCCAGCCCTCCCATTCCTCCATACCCCATACCCTCCACCCTCCTACCCCTCCTGTTCTTAATTCCCTTTGGCCAGAGTATCCTGCTCTACCAAAACTAATGGACCCACATACCATAGGGCTAGTAGTGGTCTTACCCCCTAACCACTCTCACTTATGCCCTATAATAAGAAGAGAGTTTTTTCTCCTTTTGTTTACCTTGTTGGTAATTTCATGTTTTGTATTGTTATTGATATTTTATTGTTTCCCATTACTTTTTTATTACCACAATGTTTGCTAAATGTATTGTTCTCATTTGCAGGAACCTACTTACACTTACACACACACTGCATTACTGTAATGTTCCTCCTCCCTAATCACCAGATATCCCCTTACCTTCCCTGCAACAATAATGGCTTATGGCACCAAAAAAGAAGTACAGAAGTTAACCCTTCTTTCCCAAAATGCTAGAGGTCTGAATTCACCCCATAAAAGAACGAAAGCTCTACTAAAAGACAAGTAGATATACTGTTTCTCCAAAAGACACACTTTAAACGTAACAAAGAGCCCAAAAATGTCATCAAGACTTTCACTACTCATTACCATAGTTCCAACAGTTCTAAGAGGGGCAGAGTTAGCATCCTTTTTAATAAATCAATCCCTTTCACACTTATACAATCTGCTAAAGACTCTGAAGGCAGATATTTGGGCCTGGTAGGCTTACTCTATGGCAGACCTATCACACTAATAAACATATATGCCCCAAACTCCAACCAAACTGCATTCTTTAAAAATATCCTTAACAAAATTACAGACATCACTAAAGGACCCACCTTTATTGCAGGAGATTTTAATATCCCCTTACATCCCTCTAAGGATAGCTCAAATCCAAACAAAACTATAAAAAAAAATTACAAATACTCTTTGAAGAGGAATGAGAAACCTCAACCTATATGACACTTGGGGGGGTAGTTATCAAGCCGTCTACTTTTCTGGCTTCGCCGGCCCAATACGTCCGCCTAAGATCGCCTACCTTCGCCGCCGCGGACCTTGAATACGTTCGCCTAAGTTATCAAATAAAGCTGTCAAAAAGCCGTGGGGCGATGAGCAGCGGACTGTGACAGTTATCACTCATCCGATCTCGCTGCCCTTCGGCTTTTTCCCAGCTTTATTGCTAGCCTGTCACTAAGCACTCACACTAAACTACACTGTTCTACCCCCTATACCAGCGCCCCCGGAGGCCCCCGCAACTAAATAAAGTTACTAACCCCTAAACCGCCGCTCCTAGACCCCGCCGCAAGTCTTATAAATGTATTAACCCCTAAACCGCCGCTCCTAGACCCCGCCGCAAGTCTTATAAATGTATTAACCCCTAAACCGCCGCTCCCGGACACCGCTGCCACCTACATTATACCTAGTAACCCCTATTCTGCCCCCCCTATACCGTCGCCCTCTATTATAAAATTATTAACCCCTATCCTGCTGATCCCGCACCTCTCCGCAACTAAATAAATAGTTTAACCCCTAAACCGCCGCTCCATGAACCCGCCGCAACCTATAATAAATTTATTAACCCCTATCCTGCCCCCCACTACGCCGCCGCCACTGTAATAAAATGATTAACCCCTAAACCTAAGTCTAACCCTAACCATAACGCCCCCCTAACTTAAATATTAATTAAATACATCTAAATAAATTAACTCTTATTAACTAAATGAATCCTATTTAAAACTAAATACTTACTTATAAAATAAACCCTAATATAGCTACAATATAAATAATAATTATATTCTAGCTATCTTAGGATTTATATTTATTTTACAGGTACCTTTCAATTTATTTTAACCATGTACAATAACTATTAAATAGTTATTAACTATTTAATAGCTTACCTAGCTAAAATAAAGAGAAATTTACCTGTGAAATAAATCCTAACCTAAGTTACAATTACACCTAACACTACACTATACTTTAATAAATTATTCCTATTTAAAAATAAATACTTACCTGTAAAATAAACCCTAAGATAGCTACAATGTAATTAATACTTATATTATAGCTATCTTAGGATTTATATTTAGTTTACAGGTAACTTTGTATTTATTTTAGCTAGTTAGAATAGTTATTAAATAGTTATTAACTATTTAATAACTACCTAGCTAAAAGAAATACAAAATTACCTGTAAAATAAATCCTAACTTAAGTTACAATTAAACCTAATACTACACTATCATTAAATTAACTAAATAAACTACCTACAAATAACTACAATGAAATACAATTACATAAACTAACTAAAGTACAAAAAATAAAAAAGATGGCGTCCCCTCAATTCCGATTGGCTGATAGGATTCTATCAGCCAATCGGAATTAAGGTAGGAAAATCTGATTGGCTGATGGAATCAGCCAATCAGATTCAAGTTCAATCCGATTGGCTGATCCAATCAGCCAATCAGATTGAGCTCGCATTCTATTGGCTGATCGGAACAGCCAATAGAATGCGAGCTCAATCTGATTGGCTGATTCCATCAGCCAATCAGATTTTTCCTACCTTAATTCCGATTGGCTGATAGAATCCTATCAGCCAATCGGAATTGAGGGGACGCCATCTTGGATGACGTCCCTTAAAGGAGCCGTCATTCGTCGTAGTCCGTCGGTGAAGAAGGTGGTTCCGCGTCTGCGGAAGGAAGATTCAAGACCCGGCTTGGAAGATGACTTCGCCCGGATAGAAGACCTCTTCAGCGCCTCTTTGAAGATGACATCGGCCGGATCGAAGACTTCTTCAGCGCCGCCTGGATGATGACTTCATCGGATGGAAGATTTCTTCAGCGCCGCTTGGAGGATTAACTTCTTCCGCTCCGGATGTCCACTTCGGTTCCATCGGTGGCTCGGCTGAGTGAAGACGACTCAAGGTAGGATGATCTTCAGGGGATTAGTGTTAGGTTTTTGTAAGGGGGGTTTGGGTTAGATTAGGGGTATGTGGGTGGTGGGTTTTAATGTTGGGGGGGGTTGTATTTTTCTTTTACAGGCAAAAGAGCTGAACTTTTTGGGGCATGCCCCCACAAATGGCCCTTTTAAGGGCTGGTAAGGTAAAAGAGCTTTGAAATTTATGTAATTTAGAATAGGGTAGGGATTTTTTTTATTTTGGGGGGGTTTGTTATTTTATTAGGGGGCTTAGATTAGGTGTAAGTAGCTTAAAATTGTTGCAATATTTTTAACATGTTTGTAACTTATTTTTTTATTTTTTGTAACTTAGCTTTTTTTATTTTTTGTACTTTAGTTAGTTTATGTAATTGTATTTCATTGTAGTTATTTGTAGGTAGTTTATTTAGTTAATTTAATGATAGTGTAGTATTAGGTTTAATTGTAACTTAAGTTAGGATTTATTTTACAGGTAATTTTGTATTTCTTTTAGCTAGGTAGTTATTAAATAGTTAATAACTATTTAATAACTATTCTAACTAGCTAAAATAAATACAAAGTTACCTGTAAACTAAATATAAATCCTAAGATAGCTATAATATAAGTATTAATTACATTGTAGCTATCTTAGGGTTTATTTTACAGGTAAGTATTTAGTTTTAAATAGGAATAATTTATTAAAGTATAGTGTAGTGTTAGGTGTAATTGTAACTTAGGTTAGGATTTATTTCACAGGTAGATTTCTCTTTATTTTAGCTAGGTAAGCTATTAAATAGTTAATAACTATTTAATAGTTATTGTACATGGTTAAAATAAATTGAAAGGTACCTGTAAAATAAAAATAAATCCTAAGATAGCTATAATATAATTATTATTTATATTGTAGCTATATTAGGGTTTATTTTAAAGGTAAGTATTTAGTTTTAAATAGGATTCATTTAGTTAATAAGAGTTAATTTATTTAGATTTATTTAATTAATATTTAAGTTAGGGGGCGTTAGGGTTAGGGTTAGACTTAGGTTTAGGGGTTAATAATTTTATTACAGTGGCGGCGGCGTAGTGGGGGGCAGGATAGGGGTTAATAAATTTATTATAGGTGGCGACGGTGTAGGGGGGGCAGATTAGGGGTTAATACATTTAATATAGGTTGCGGCGGGTTCAGGGAGCGGCGGTTTAGGGGTTAATACATTTATTATAGTTGCGGTGGGCTCCGGGAGCGGCGGTTTAGGGGTTAATATGTATAGAGTAGCTTGCGGTGGGCTCCGGGAGCGGCGGTTTAGGGGGTAATAACTTTATTTAGTTGCGGCGGTGTAGGGGGGGTCAGATTAGTGGTGTTTAGACTCGGGGTACATGTTAGGGTGTTAGGTGTAGACAGCTCCCATAGAAATCAATGGGATGTCTGGCAGCAGCGAACTTGTACTTTCGCTATGGTCAGACTCCCATTGATTCCTATGGGATCCGCCGCCTCCAGGGGTGGCGGATTGAAAACCAGGTACGCTGGGCCGTAAAAGTGCCGAGCGTACCTGCTAGTTTTTTGATAACTAGCAAAAGTAGTGAGATTGTGCCGCACTTGTGTGCGGAATATCTGGAGTGACGTAAGAATCGATCTGTGTCGGACTGAGTCCGGCGGATCAAAGCTTACGTCACAAAATTCTACTTTTGCCGGTCTCGAGCCTTTGATAACTAAGGCGAATCAGCCTCGCCACAAATACGCTGCGGAATTCCAGCGTATTTGAGGTTGACGGCTTGATAACTACCCCCCTTGGCATCTTATACACCATGAAACATGTGATTATACCTTTTTCTCCCATCCCAATAACTACAATTGCCTACAATTAAATACAATTAAATAAAATTAACTAAATTACAGAAAATAAAAAAATAATTACAAGAATTTTAAACTAATTACACCTAATCTAAGCCCCCTAATAAAATAAAAAAGCCCCCCAAAATAATAAAAATCCCTACCCTATACTAAATTACAAATAGCCCTTAAAAGGGCTTTTTGGGGGGAATTGCGCCAAAGTAATCAGCTCTTTTACCTGTAAAACAAAATACAATACCCCCCAAAATTGAAACCCACCACCCAAACACCCAACCTTACTCTAAAACCCTCCAAAACCCCCCTTAAAAAAAAACTAACACTAACCCCCTTAAGATCACCCTACCTTGAGCCGTCTTCATCCAACTGGGCCTAAGTCCTCAACGAAGCCGGGCGAAGTCTTCATCCAACCGGGCAGAAGAGGTCCTCCAGATGGGCAGACGTCTTCATCCAGACGGCATCTTCTATCTTCTTCCATCCGAATAATATTTAAGTTAGGGGGGGTGTTAGGGTTAGACTTAGGTTTAGGGGTTAATAAAATTAATATAGTGGCGGGTGTATAGGAGGGGCAGATTAGGGGTTAATAAATATAATGTAGGTGGCGGTGGGTTCCGGGAGTGGCGGTTTAGGGGTTAAACACTTTATTAAGTTGCGGCGGGGTCTGGGAGCGGTGGTTTAGGGGTTAATAACTTTATTTAGTTGTGGCAGGGTCCGGGAGCGGCGGTTTAGGGGTTAATAAGTATTATGTAGGTGGCGGCGGTGTCAGGGCGGCAGATTAGGGGTTAATAAGTATAATGTAGGTGGCGGCGGTGTAGGGGGGGCAGATTAGGGGTGTTTAGACTCTGTCAGACTCCCATTTATTCCTATGGCATCTGCCGCCTCCAGGGCGGCGGATTGAAAACCAGGTACGCTGGGCCGGAAAAGTGGCGAGCGTACCTGCTAGTTCTTTGATAACTAGCAAAACTAGTCAGATTGTACCAAACTTGCGTTCGGAACATCTGGAGTGACGTAAGCATCAATCTGTGTCGGACTGAGTCCGGCGGATCGTATGTTACGTCAATAAATTCTACTTTTGCCGGTCTCTAGCCTTTGATAACTAAGGCGAATCAGGCTCGCCACAAATACACTGCGGAATTCCAGTGTATTTGCTTTTGACAGCTTGATAAATAGAGGCCTAACAGTCAATTTGTTTGGCTCTCATACCAGTTTTAGTCCACTAGGGGGAAACAGATGCCTAGAAATGCAGTCTCATTATCAATATTGCTAACAGTCTAGTATCTAACCTTTAAAATGTTTATTAACCCCGCAATTCGATTCAATAAAACAGGAGATTAGAAGAGAAATTTCTAGCCTGACTTTGGAAGTCAGAAAGTTCTCGACAAGACTTGATGAGGTTGAGACCAGAGTGTCTGAACTAGAGGATCGTTACAATCTCCAAGATCCTATTTCAGTAGCACACAGCAAAACAATTGCGTTATTGCAGTCAAAAATTGAGGATCTTGAGGATCGGTCGAGACGTAATAACTTAAAAGTTATTGGTCTCCCCGAATCTTTGGAATTTCAAGATTTAATGACTTTTGTCACTGTCACCCTTCCTCTGGCACTCTTGGTCCCTCCTCCAACAATTCCTTTCCAAATAGAAAGATTACATAGAATAGGTCATCTTAAAGAGAATAGTGAGAATAGTAAGCCAAGACCAATTATCTTTAAGTTTGTGAACTTCCAAGACAAAATATTATATCTCAAACATTATAGGAAATGTAAAACTTTTGTAATTGACCCCCATAAAATTCTCATTTTTCAGGACTTCTCAGTGGAAACCTTAACTAAGAGAAGGAAGATGTCCCCTTTCTATGGTAGACTTATGAAGGCCAATTACAATATTAAATTGATCTATCCAGCTAAGTGGTGAAAGAAGGAATTTCATACACTCTTAACAATTTCTTAGAAGCTGAATCATTTTGTAAAGAGGCTGGTCTAGTCTAATCACAATAATTGTGTTAAACTATAATTATTACTGCTAATGTTTAGATATGGAATGGATTATTTTTGTTTTGAATTATGTGCAAATTTTAAATGTGTGTTTTTTTTTTTTGTTTGTTTTTCCCGTCTCTCTCCCTCTCCTCTCTCTTTCCTCCTTTCTGTTTACGCTCAATAGCCTGGTTGGATGCTAGCAAATCTTAACTTAATTTCATGGAACGTAGGCGGCATAACCTCTCCAATCAAAAGGAAGTCTATAATTAAATATTTGGGTAAATCTAAACCTGATATTGTCCTGTTGCAGGAAAAACATCTAAAAGCTGCCGAAATACCAAAACTCAAAACTAAATGGGTTGGAGGGGTTATTGCCGCCACACATGATTCCAGGAAAAAAGGGGTAGCAATACTTTTAAATAAATATCTAGAATACCACATTGAGGCTGTTGAATTATATACAGAAGGGCGCTTTCAAATTATAGAGATAAATAGAGTTCTGGGAGACAGCTAAAGCTGTACTGCGTGGCAAGATTAAATCTTATTTGTCCCAACAGAAAAAGAGATTTAGACGAATTGAAATTCAACTGGCTAATCAAGTCAAAAATTCTTATAGATCCTATATAGACAACCCTATTAGACCACGCTGGATTATATATGCGAATGCTAAAACAGCGCGAGATATTCACCTTAAACAGAAAAACGCCCAAGAGGAATTTAGGATAAAAGCTTTATATGGGGGACACGGCGGTAGATCAGCCAAATTCCTTGCAAGAATTACAAAATCAGTTTCAAGGAATTCTATTCACTAAACAACCTGATATTGAAAAAGTTTTTTTTTATTATTTTAATGATTTGTACAAATGCGAAAGCCTCGATGTAATAAAAAAACAAGAATTCTGGGATTAAAGTCCCTAGACTTTCGACAGATACTATGTCTGAAATTAATTCACCTATCTCGGAAGCTGACATTTTAGAATCTATCAACAATGCTAAATTCCTGAATTCCGATTATAAACTGCTAACTTCTATTATAGCTAATCGACTTAAACCTCACCTTGGAGATTTAATCCATGAGAACCAATCGGGATTTATGCCCAGGAGAAATCCCGTTAGAAACATGAGGAAGCTTTTATTGCTTCTTGATTTTTTTGGAATAAATATAAAACATCCAGATATAGAGATTAATCTGATTTGGCTATTTTGACGGTTGATACGGAAAAAGCTTTCGATCGGATCTGTTGGGATCATTTATTTTTTCTTTAGAACAATTTGGCCTGACAAGTTATTTTAATAATTTAATTCATCTAATATACAGTTCTCCCACATCCGCGGTAATTATTAACAATGTGATTTCTCAATGATTTGTTCTTCAAAGAGGTACTAGACAGGGGATCCCCCTTTCCCCATTACTCTTCAACATCTCTCTAGAACCCCTAGCAATACTACATTCGACAGGAGCTTGAAGGTATTTGGTTGGGCGGCCAGAAACTAGTTCTTCTACTCTATGCAGATTACCTTTTGTTATTTTTGAGCAATATTAAGAAAAGCTTACCATTATTACATAATATTATCTCTACGTTTGTATCAATTTCAGGCTATAAGATTAATCTTTTGAAATCAGAACTCTTGTGGATACACAAAAAGCCTGAAATTAGAATTAATCACCCTTTTATTGAAACATCTCAAATTAACTATCTGGGACTCAGACTGAGTACTAATCCAGAGGAATGGTATAACTTCAATCATGTATAATGTTTGAAGAATTGTAAAAAAAGTTAGAGGATTGGATTTGCCTTCCTATTTCTTTATCAGCCCGTGCAATATTGATCAAAACAGTACTTTATCCTAAATTACTATTTATATTTCAAAATATGCCAATCTTTATGCATAAGGCTGATATTTCAAGGTATAATAAAGCTTGTACCAACTTTTTATGGAAGGGTGCTAAACCTCAGATAGCCAGTCATCGACTCATGAATTCTAAATTTGCAGCTTGGCTGGCTCTGCCTAATATTCAAGCCTATAATCTTGTGTCCTTATTGAAAATAGCTATTGATTGGGCTACTGAAAAAGAACAGGTTACTCTGTTTCTTTGCAAATCTAATTGTGTTGCCCCTTTTCATTTGAACGCCCTTCTACACTGTCGAATAACGTCACTACCTTCAACTATTTTCTCTCTGATTACCTTCAAAAACATTATAGTGGCGTGGCAGAAGTTTTGTACTGAGATAAGATTTTCTCCTCATATCTCTCAATTTTTACCTATTAGAGGTAACCCTCAGTTTACACCATGATTGTCTAATATGGTATTTAAAAAATGGGCCACAAAAGGACTAAAGTTGGTTAGTCAAATTTTAGGACCCAACTCTCGCCCAATCACCTTAATCAGCTTAGTTAACAAATTCGGTCTCCTAAAACAAGAATTTTATGCCTACCTACAATTAAGACATTTTGCTAATGAATTAATTCAAAAGCACGGTACAGATTGGTCCTTAGGTGAAATACATAGCAGATATATTGGATACCAATCTGGGATATATGTAATCTCCCCTTTTTACTCTGTACTAATTAAAAAATCCTCTTTTATACAAATTAATGATATAGTGACTAAGTGGTCTAAAAATGTTCCTGAGATCAACGATCAGACCATAGTGGACAGTTTTAAAATAACTGAACAAGCATGGGTTTTGACAGCATGGAGGGAGTCTCAGATTAAGATTAGTTTTAGGACGTACCTTGCCCCCGAAACTCTATCCAGATGGTATAAATCAAATGTTCTTTGCTCTAGATGTAAGGCAACCCATGCTGATATTTTTCACTGCTTTTGGGAATGTCCAAAAATGTTGCAGTTTTGGCAAAAAAGTGTCATATTGGATGAACGTAGTTTTACATTTAGATTATCACATTAAACCAATCGAGATTTTCTTTCTCGCCAAATATCAAGATGGCCCTAAAAATTTTAAACTTATAAATACAACCATATTAATTGGCCGTAATCTTATTCTTATACTCTGGAAATCACAGTTAGCACCAAAAATTTCACAACTTAAAAATGCTCTGACCACCCAATGTACGATAGAACAATATAACCTGCTGAACCCCTCGGATGATCAATTAATCAAAAAATGGGAAAGGTTTATATTATCTCTACAACAAGCAGAACAAAGGATGTTAGTTAAACCAATACTTAAATCCCCCTTTGGACAATTAAATATTTATTCTGGCATTTTCCCCAATTTTGGTTATACGATTGCAACATATGAGCAGTGAGAGATTGACGACGACTCCCCCCCCTTTTCCTTTTTTTTTATTATTATTATTATTAATAATATTACATAATATTATGTTTTTTTTTATTTATTAATTTATATATATAAAATAAAAGCAATGGAGCTAGGATAATTTGTGATAAAGGTATTTCATTTGTAATTTGTCCTCGTTAGTATTGCTCTGGGTCCTGTGTGACGGGTCCTGTGTGACGCCTTTTTTTTTTGGTTTATGCTTGACTGCTATGTATTTGTCTTCATTGTTTGACTATAAATAAAAAAAAATAAAAAAAATGTTTATTAAATATACTTTTATTTCCAGTGTCAGCAAACAATCGCCTAGATTTAGAGTTTTGCGGTAGCCGTCAAAACCAGTGTTAGAGGCTCCTAACGCTGGTTTTTACCGCCCGCTGGTATTTGGAGTCAGTCATTAAAGGGTCTAACGCTCACTTTGCAGCCGTGACTTTTCCATACCGCAGATCCCCCTACGCCATTTGCGTATCCTATCTTTTCAATGGGATCTTTCTAACGCCGGTATTTAGAGTCTTGGCTGAAGTGAGCGTTAGAAATCTAACGTCAAAACTCCAGCCGCAGAAAAAAGTCAGGCGTTAAGAGCTTTCTGGGCTAACGCCGGTTCATAAAGCTCTTAACTACTGTGCTCTAAAGTACACTAACACCCATAAACTACCTATGTACCCCTAAACCGAGGCCCCCCCACATCGCCGCCACTCTAATAAATTTTTTTAACCCCTAATCTGCCGACCGCACACTGCCGCCACCTACGTTATCCCTATGAACCCCTAATCTGCTGCCCCTAACCCCCGCCGACCCTTATATTATATTTATTAACCCCTAATCTGCCCCCCCAACGTTGCCGCCACCTACCTACAATTATTAACCCCTAATCTGCCGACCGGACCTCACCGCTACTATAATAAAGTTATTAACCCCTAATCCGCTTACTCTAAGCCCCCTAATAAAATAACAAAGACCCCCAAAATAAAACAATGCCCTACCCTATTCTAAATTAAAAAAGTTCAAAGCTCTTTTACCTTACCAGCCCTTAAAAGGGCTTTTTGCGGGGCATGCCCCAAAGAATTCAGCTCTTTTGCCTGTAAAAAAAAAAATACAATACCCCCCCCAACATTACAACCCACCACCCACATACCCCTAATCTAACCCAAACCCCCCTTAAATAAACCTAACACTAAGGCCATGAAGATCTCCCTACCTTGTCTTCACCACACCGGGTTCACCGATCCGTCCTGGCTCTGACGTCTTCATCCAAGCCCAAGCGGGGGCTGAAGATGTCCATGATCCGGCTGAAGTCTTGATCCAAGCGGGAGCTGAAGAGGTCCATGATCCGGCTGAAGTCTTCTATCAAGCGGCATCTTCAATCTTCTTTCTTCCGGATCCATGTTCATCCTGCTGACGCGGAACATCCATCTTCACCGACGACTTCCCAACGAATGACGGTTCCTTTAAGGGACGTCATCCAAGATGGCGTCCCTCGAATTCCGATTGGCTGATAGGATTCTATCAGCCAATCGTAATTAAGGTAGGAAAATTCTGATTGGCTGATGGAATCAGCCAATCAGATTCAAGTTCAATCCGATTGGCTGATCCAATCAGCCAATCAGATTGAGCTCGCATTCTATTGGCTGATCGGTAAGGTAAAAGAGCTTTGAACTTTTTTAATTTAGAAGAGGGTAGGGCATTTGTTTATTTTGGGGGTCTTTGTTATTTTATTAGGGGGCTTAGAGTAGGTGTAATTAGCTTAAAATTGTTATAATATTTTTCAAATGTCTGTAAATATTTTTTTAATTTTTTGTAACTTAGTTCTTTTTTATTTTTTGTACTTTAGTTAGTTTATTTAATTGTATTTATTTGTAGGTATTGTATTTAATTAATTTATTGATAGTGTAGTGTTAGGTTTAATTGTAGATAATTGTAGGTATTTTATTTAATTAATTTATTGATAGTGTAGTGTTAGGTTTAATTGTAACTTAGGTTAGGATTTATTTTACAGGTGATTTTGTATTTATTTTAAGTAGGTAGCTATTAAATATTAAATAACTATTTAATAGCTATTGTACCTAGTTAAAATAAATACAAAGTTGCCTGTAAAATAAATATAAATCCTAAAATAGCTACAATATAATTATTCGTTATATTGTAGCTATATTAGGGTTTATTTTACAGGTAAGTATTTAGCTTTAAATAGGAATACTTTATTTAATAAGATTTAATTTATTTCATTAGATTTAAATTATATTTAACTTAGGGAGGTGTTAGTGTTAGGGTTAGACTTAGCTTTAGGGGTTAATACATTTATTAGAGTAGCGGTGAGGTCCGGTCGGCAGATTAGGGGTTAATAATTGAAGTTAGGTGTCGGCGATGTTAGGGAGGGCAGATTAGGGGTTAATACTATTTCTTATAGAGTTATTGAGGCGGGAGTGAGGCGGATTAGGGGTTAATAACTTTATTATAGTAGCGGTGAGGTCCGGTCGGCAGATTAGGGGTTAATTATTGTAGGTAGCTGGCGGCGACGTTGTGGGGGGCAGATTAGGGGTTAATAAATATAATATAGGGGTCGGCGGTGTTAGGGGCAGCAGATTAGGGGTACATAGCTATAATGTAAGTTGCGGCGGTGTACGGAGCGGCAGATTAGGGGTTAAAAAAAATATGCAGGTGTCAGCGATAGCGGCGGCGGCAGAATAGGGGTTAATAAGTGTAAGGTTAGGGGTGTTTAGACTCGGGGTACATGTTAGGGTGTTAGGTGCAGACTTAGGAAGTGTTTCCCCATAGGAAACAATGGGGCTGCGTTAAGAGCTGAACGCTGCTTTTTTGCAGGTGTTAGGTTTTTTTTCAGCTCAAACTGTCCCATTGTTACCTATGGGGGAATTGTGCACGAGCACGTTTTTGAAGCTGGCCGCGTCCGTAAGCACCGCTGGTATTGAGAGCTGCAGTGTCGGTAAATTATGCTCTACGCTCCTTTTTTGGAGCCTAACGCAGCCCTTCTGTGAACTCTAAATACCAGCGGTATTTAAAAGGTGCGGCCAAAAAAAAGCACGCGTAGCTAACGCACCCCTTCTAACGCAAAACTCCAAATCCAGGCCAATGTGTCCAATATATATGGGATCACTTTACACTATTTACCCTGAGCATTTTTAAAAGATGCGTTTAAAAGTTTAATTTCTATTGTTATCCCATATTAATATGCGTGTGGATATAATTTTAATATCCAGTGTCTGGACGTATGTTTAGGACAAATATTCATAGGACAGCTTATTTATTATGTATCAGTCTTATTTGGAATTTCCCGGTTAAACCAAGTTCTGAAAATCAAAGAAAAGCATTATTTATTTTTATCCTAAAGTTTTGAAAAACATTTTGAATTCATCAATACAGCCATTCATTTAATATAGGACATTTATCCAAAACAGTTTAAGTTTCAGATCAATACATATACATATATATATAAAGTATCTCACCCCTCACTTTTTTGTAAATATTTTATTATATCTTTTCATGTGACAACACTGAAGAAATTACACTTTGCTACAATGTAAAGTAGTGTGTGTACAGTCTGTATAACAGTGTAAAGTTGCTGTCCCCTCAAAATAACTCCACACACAACCATTAATGTCTAAACCGTTGGCAACAAAAGTGAGTACACCCCTAAGTGGAAATGTCCAAATTGGGCCCAAAGTGTCAATATTTTGTGTGGCCACCATTTTTTACCAGCACTGCCTTAACCCTCTTTGGCATGGAGTTCACCAGAGCTTCACAGGCTGCCACTGGAGTCCTCTTCCACTCCTCCATCATGACATCATGGAGCTGGTGGATGTTAGAGACCTTGTGCTCCCCCACATTCCTTTTGAGGATGCCCCACAGAGGCTCAATAGGGTTTAGGTCTGGAGACATGCTTGGCCAGTCCATCACCTTTTCCTTTAGCTTCTTTAGCAAGGCAGTGGTCCTCTTGGAGGTGTGTTTGGGGTCGTTATCATGTTGGAATATTGCCCTGTGGCACACTCTCCGAAGGGAGGGTATCATGATCTGCTTCAGTATGTCACAGTACATGTTGGCATTCATGGTTCCCTCAATGAACTGTAGCTCCCCAGTGCCGGCAGCACTCATGCAGGCCCAGATCATGATACTCCCACCACCATGCTTAAGTGTAGACAAGACCCACTTGTCTTTGTACTCTTCACCTGGTTGCCGCCACACACGCTTGACACCATCTGAACCAAATAATTTTATCATGGTCTCATCAGACCACAGGACATGGTTCCAGAAATTCATGTCCTTAGTCTGCTTGTCTTCAGCAAACTGTTTGCTGGCTTTCTTGTGCATCATCTTTAGAAGAGGATTTCTTCTGGGACGACAGCCATACAGACCAATTTGATGCAGTGTGCGGTCAGGGCCGCCACTAGACAATTTGGGGCCCCTGACTTAACCATTGATCAGCCCCCCCTCTTTGACATGTGCAATTTATGACCAAGTGACTAAAACTTATATATGCACTTTATTCTTAAGTGTAGTCAAACTTGGAAATGTTGTAAAGGTAGTAACACCCAAACACAGGAACACACAGACACACTCATACACTGAAACACACACACACACTCACACATAAGGATTCATATATAGACACTCTAGCAAACACGCAAAGAAACACACTCAGACACAGACACCCAAACAGACACTCAGCACTTGTTTACATTGACCTGACAAGTAATGAGGTAGACTACAGTTTTGTCAAAAAGGGAGATTTACGAAACCAAATATGGAGTTCTGATTATCTTTTTGTCAAGGAAGATGCCAACTAAATGATGACAACAGCATGCAGTGGCTGAAAGGAAGGGCCCTGAACTGCCTAAACAATAATTTAAAAGTTAAATGGTGGGTTGGTGACTTCCGGAAAGGTCTCATTAGTCTCAAAGTCTGTAGAAAGATGTGAATAATCAGTAGTAAGGTCAAAATGTCCTAAAAAGGAACAGACAATGGACCCCCACACACACAAACACACTCAAACACAAACTTGCACATACACCCAAGGAAACACCGACAGACACAGCCTCAGAGAGACATACACACACAGAGAGACAACCACATAAAACACACAAATACATACATACACACACACACACACTTACTGAGACATCCACATAAAACACACAAAGACATACACACACTCTCACAGAGACACCCTCAGAAAATGCACAGACATACAAACACCCTCACATAGACACCCACAGAAAACACACACCCTCACAGAGACATCCACAGAAAACACAGACATACATACATACACACACCCACCAACCCACCCTCACAGAGACATCCACAGAAAACACAGAGACATACACACCCACCCTCACAGAGACATCCAGAGAAAATACACAAAGACATACATATATACACCCTCAGAGAGACACCTATAGAAAAAGCACAAAGACATATGCATACACCCTCACAGACATCCACAGAAAATGCACAAAGACATACACACCCACCCTCACAGAGAGACCCACAGAAAAAAAATACATACACACTCATAGAGACACAAACAAAAGCACAAAGACATAAACACAGACACCCACAGAAACAATCACAGGAGGTAACATTTCTGCACATTGCATCCCCTAAATCAACAGTATGTGACATGCATGATAAAAAAATTGCAGAAATTAAGAGATCACTTTTTAAAAAATCATATTTGTAAATGTGCATACAAAAATAATTCTGTGAATTCAAAATTTTACATTAATGATCTGGGTAGATGACTAGATGAAGAAAAGTACTTTTAAAAGGTTGACATATTTTTGCTTTTGTTTTCCCCATTTTCCCCAACCAAGAGCACCTCTTCAAATATAGTGTACAAATTTTCCCATCTGTCAGCTGTACTTATGGATTTTGAAAATGCTGTACTCTATATGGTCTTGGTGGAACCATAAGCTGTGGTACTTATACCATTAGATCTGGTTAAATGCAGGATTTAGGCTTGTTTGTATGTATTTTAAAATTAAGTCAGCTGTAGTGTAAACTGAACAGTTTTAAGTTAACCTGTCTCATTTCAAACACTGAGTAATCTTAGTCTGAGAGTATAACATTTTATGCAGATGTAAAAATCATAGATAAAATGCCTCCTTGCATCTGGAAAGTCCTTGCATAAAGGGGCAGTAAACTGGAATGTAATTAATATATATATATTAATTAAAAAACTCATATACTATCGCTTGGAATAAAGAGTTATCCCAAGAACTGGTGACAGACTCTTGGATGAAGGCCTTTGAACTTACAAAGCGCTCTTCAGTTTCTGCAAACATACAAGAAACACACTTTAAACTCATGAGTCGGTGGTATCTCACTCCCGTCAGGCTCCACAAAATATTTCCCGTTTTGAGCAGCACTTGCTGGAGGGGTTGTGGAGGAGAGGGCTTTCTATCTCACATATGGTGGTCATGCCCTAAATTGAGTACCTACTGGGCAAATATCTTTTCCATCATATCAAATTTACTGAACATTTACTTACCTAACACCCTAGGGAGCGTTCTGTTCTGCTCCCTACCTACAATTAAATATTCGGCTAAACTAGCTCTCCTGCTGATTATGATCACAGGAGCAAAAAAAATTATCCCTAAAAGATGGAAAACTCAAACAGTTCCAACAGTAGAGGGAGGTCCTGGAGCCTATTGTTCTTGAGAGATATCACTATCTTAAAACAGATAAACTAGATATACACGAGATGATCCTGGCAATTTGGAATGGTACCATATAGTCTCTTTTTGCCCCACCCTTTTTCTTTTTTTTTCTCTTCCCCTCCCTCCCCCCACCTCTTTCTTCCTTTCTTACGGCTAGATTTAGAGTTCTGCGGCCAAAGGGGTGCGTTAGCTACGCATGCTTTTTTTCCCCCGCACCTTTTAAATACCGCTGGTATTTAGAGTTCACAGAAGGGCTGCGTTAGGCTCCAAAAAAGGAGCGTATAGCATATTTACCGCAACTGCAACTCTCAATACCAGCGGTGCTTACGGACGCGGCCAGCTTCAAAAACGTGCTCGTGCACGATTCCCCCATAGGAAACAATGGGACAGTTTGAGCTGAAAAAAAACCTAACACCTGCAAAAAAGCAGCGTTCAGCTCCTAACGCAGCCCCATTGTTTCCTATGGGGAAACTCTTCCTAAGTCTGCACCTAACACTCTAACATGTACCCCGAGTCTAAACACCCCTAACCTTACATTTATTAACCTCTAATCTGCCGCTGCCGCTATCGCTGACCCCTGCATTTTATTATTAACCCCTAATCTGCCGCTCCGTACACCGCCGCCACCTACGTTATCCCTATGTACCCCTAATCTGCTGCCCCTAACACCGCCGACCCCTATATTATATTTATTAACCCCTAATCTGCCGCCCCCAACGTCGCCGCTACCTACCTACACTTATTAACCCCTAATCTGCCGACCGCACCTCACCGCTACTACAATAAAGTTATTAACCCCTAATCCACCTCACTCCCGCCTCAATAACCCTATAAGAAATAGTATTAACCCCTAATCTGCCCTCCCTAACATCGCCGACACCTAACTTAAATTATTAACCCCTAATCTGCCGACCGGATCTCGCCGCTACTCTAATAAATGGATTAACCCCTAAAGCTAAGTCTAACCCTAACACTAACACCCCCCTAAGTTAAATATAATTTAAATCTAACGAAATAAATTAACTCTTATTAAATAAATTATTCCTATTTAAAGCTAAATACTTACCTGTAAAATAAATCCTAATATAGCTACAATATAACGAATAATTATATTGTAGCTATTTTAGGATTAATATTTATTTTACAGGCAACTTTGTATTTATTTTAACCAGGTACAATAGCTATTAAATAGTTAAGAACTATTTAATAGCTAAAATAGTTAAAATAATTACAAAATTACCTGTAAAATAAATCCTAACCTAAGTTACAATTAAACCTAACACTACACTATCAATAAATTAATTAAATACAATACCTACAAATAACTACAATTAAATAAACTAACTAAAGTACAAAAAATAAAAAAGAACTAAGTTACAAAAAATAAAAAAATATTTACAAACATTAGAAAAATATTACAACAATTTTAAACTAATTACACCTACTCTAAGCCCCCTAATAAAATAACAAAGACCCCCAAAATAAAAAAATGCCCTACCCTATTCTAGATTAAAAAAGTTCAAAGCTCTTTTACCTTACCAGCCCTGAAAAGGGCCATTTGCGGGGCATGCCCCAAATAATTCAGCTCTTTTGCCTGTAAAAAAAAACATACAATACCCCCCCCCAACATTACAACCCACCACCCACATACCCCTAATCTAACCCAAACCCCCCTTAAATAAACCCCTGAAGATCTTCCTACCTTATCTTCACCATGCCAGGTTCACCGATCCGTCCTCCAAAGTCTTGATCCAAGCCTCCGAAGTCTTCATCCAAGCCCAAGCGGGGGCTGGCGATCCATAATCCGGCTGAAGTTTTATCAAGCGGCGGCTGAAGAGGTCCAGAAGAGGCTCCAAAGTCTTCATCCTATCCGGGAAGAAGAGGAGATCCGGACCGGCAACCATCTTGATCCAAGCAGCATCTTCTATCTTCATCCGATGACGAACGGCTCCATCTTGAAGACCTCCAGCGCGGATCCATCCTCTTCTTCCGACGTCCAACTGAAGAATGAAGGTTCCTTTAAGGGACGTCATCCAAGATGGCGTCCCTCGAATTCCGATTGGCTGATAGGATTCTATCAGCCAATCGGAATTAAGGTAGGAAAATTCTGATTGGCTGATGGAATCAGCCAATCAGATTCAAGTTCAATCCGATTGGCTGATTGGATCACCCAATCAGATTGAGCTCGCATTCTATTGGCTCATTGGAACAGCCAATAGAATGCGAGCTCAATCTGAACCTGGCGTGGTGAAGATAAGGTAGGAAGATCTTCAGGGGCTTAGTGTTAGGTTTATTTAAGGGGGGTTTGGGTTAGATTAGGGGTATGTGGGTGGTGGGTTGTAATGTTGGGGGGGGTATTGTATGTTTTTTTTTACAGGCAAAAGAGCTGAATTATTTGGGGCATGCCCCGCAAATGGCCCTTTTCAGGGCTGGTAAGGTAAAAGAGCTTTGAACTTTTTTAATTTAGAATAGGGTAGGGCATTTTTTTATTTTGGGGGTCTTTGTTATTTTATTAGGGGGCTTAGAGTAGGTGTAATTAGTTTAAAATTGTTGTAATATTTTTCTAATGTTTGTAAATATTTTTTTTATTTTTTGTAACTTAGTTCTTTTTTATTTTTTGTACTTTAGTTAGTTTATTTAATTGTAGTTATTTGTAGGTATTGTATTTAATTAATTTATTGATAGTGTAGTGTTAGGTTTAATTGTAACTTAGGTTAGGATTTATTTTACAGGTAATTTTGTAATTATTTTAACTATTTTAGCTATTAAATAGTTATTAAATATTTAATAGCTATTGAACCTGGTTAAAATAAATACAAAGTTGCCTGTAAAATAAATATTAATCCTAAAATAGCTACAATATAATTATTCGTTATATTGTAGCTATATTAGGGTTTATTTTACAGGTAAGTATTTAGCTTTAAATAGGAATAATTTATTTAATAAGAGTTAATTTATTTCGTTAGATTTAAATTATATTTAACTTAGGGGGGTGTTAGGGTTAGACTTAGCTTTAGGGGTTAATCCATTTATTAGAGTAGCAGCGAGATCCGGTCGGCAGATTAGGGGTTAATAATTGAAGTTAGGTGTCGGCGATGTTAGAGAGGGCAGATTAGGGGTTAATACTATTTCTTATAGGGTTATTGAGGCGGGAGTGAGGCGGATTAAGGGTTAATAACTTTATTATAGTAGCGGTGAGGTGCGGTCGGCAGATTAGGGGTTAATAAGTGTAGGTAGGTAGCGGCGACGTTGGGGGTGGCAGATTAGGGGTTAATAAATATAATATAGGGGTCGGCGGTGTTAGGGGCAGCAGATTAGGGGTACATAAGGATAACGTAGGTGGCAGCGCTGTGCGGTCGGCAGATTAGGGGTTAATTATTGTAGGTAGCTGGCGGCGACGTTGTGGGGGCAGATTAGGGGTTAATAAATATAATATAGAGGTCAGCGGTGTTAGGGGCAGCAGATTAGGGGTACATAAGTATAACGTAGGTGGCGGCGGTGTGCGGTCGGCAGATTAGGGGTTAAAAAAATGTAATTGAGTGGCGGCGATGTGGGGGGGGGGCCTCGGTTTAGGGGTACATAGGTAGTTTATGGGTGTTAGTGTACTGTAGAGCACAGTAGTTAAGAGCTTTATGAACCGGCGTTAGCCCAAAAAGCTCTTAACTCCTGTTTTTTTTCTGCAGCTGGAGTCTTGTCGTTAGATTTCTAACGCTCACTTCAGCCAAGACTCTAAATACCGGCGTTAGAAAGATCCCATTGAAAAGATAAGCTACACAAATGGCGTAGAGGGATCTGCGGTATTGAAAAGTCGCGGCTGGAAAGTGAGCGTTAGGCCCTTTCCTGACTGACTCTAAATACCAGCGGTAGCCCAAAACCAGCATTAGGAGCCTCTAACGCCAAACTCTAAATCTAGGCGTTTGTTTCTTTAGTCTCTTTATTCTTCTGTAAATGGCTTTCTCTGTGTGCATCAATTGAGACTGTAGCCAAGTTAACATTGTTTGCATTATCAAATATTTTATCTATGAAAACAATAGATTTTGAAGATTGGATTTTATTTTATGGAAACAGTTAAAAAATTGTATAAACCAAAAAAGAAAAAGAGAGCATTGTAACATTGTATATACAGGGTTGCACAACTGTTTGATATTCATTGTTGAAGTGAATGTTTTATTGTGACTATTGTAAACCCGAGATTTAATTAATAAAGTTCTTTTGAAACATAAAAAACAAAACAAAAAAAAACCTCATATCTGCCAAAAGGGCACCTACCATTTATGTATTGAGGAGGAAACATTTCTGCATGGCTTTAAATATAGAATTTCCACAGCATTGTCAAATAATCATAAATACACTTTTGCTAAAAAAAATGTGTTTTTATGGACCCCTGGCCCCACCATACAACTACTACAACACTGAAGTTACAATCCGAAATTGCACAAAGAAATAAAAAAACATTTACTAAGTAAGTGTCAGGTTAGGAAAAGTCCAGAATCAGACCCAAATGCTAGGATGAACTTAAAAACACGCTAGCACTCTGAGTATAAAACAGGACCTGACCCTACGACAGCTTCAATGAAAGTAATAACTAAATACTCACTGGTATCGGATGGTAGTAGGCATAGCAGGATCAGGCAACGAGTATTCAAGCAAGTAGGGTTTAACCAAAAGAATAGTCAGGCAAGCAATATCCAGCAACGTGTATTCAGGCAGGTAGGGGTTAACTAAAAGAGTAGTCAAGCAAGCAATGTTCAGCAACATGTATTCAGGCAGGTAGGGGTTAACCAAACAGTAGTCAAACAAGCAATGTCCAGCAATGTGTATTCAGGCAGGTAGGGGTTAACCAAAAGAGTAGTCAAGCAAGCAATGTCCAGCAACGTGTATTCAGGCAGGTAGGGGTTAACCAACAGGGTAATCAAGCAAGCAATGTCCAGACCTTTGCGGAAGGCTGCACGCAGGGCCCCATGATTCCACATAGTTTCAGCAGCTAAAGTCCGAAATTCTATAGCGTATTGTGCTACAGAGAGAGAACCCTGTCTCAAATCCAACAGCCCAGCCTCGGCTGCCACAGACTTTCCAGGTTTATCAAAGACAGAAGAAAAAATGGATACAAAAGAATCAATATCATTGAGCAAAGGATCATCTTTTTCCAACAGAGGGGAAACCCAGGCTAAGGCTTTACCTTTCATGAGAGAAATTAAAAAGGTGATCTTGGAAGAAGAAGTAATAAACATCTGGGGGTTATTTCTGAAGTGAAGACGGCATTGATTAAGGAATCCACGGCAGTCTTCAGGATTGCCATCATATTTGTCAGGGAGTGGAGTTCTAGGAATTAAATGTTCTACAGGTTGAGGCGGATTGTATGCAATATTAGAACTGGCCGCTGACACAACTGGAGTTGCTGAAGCTTGAGCAGGGGGAGAGAGATTATGCAGAAGAGCAGTAATTTGATCTAATTTTGAATCCAGAGATTGCAGGTGTGCAGAGTGGGTTCCAAGAAGCTGTCCCTGTAGGGCCACAGCCCTGGATAACTCATCTGGGTCCATTTTGGCCCGTTTGTAATGTCAGGTTAGGAAAAGTCCAGAATCAGACCCAAATGCTAGATGAACTTAAAAACACGCTAGCACTCTGAGTATAAACCAGGACCTGACCCTACGACAGCTTCAATGAAAGTAATAACTCAATACTCACTGGTATCGGATGGTAGTAGGCATAGCAGGATCAGGCAACGAGTATTCAAGCAAGTATCATTTAACCAAAAGAATAGTCAGGCAAGCAATATCCAGCAACGTGTATTCAGGCAGGTAGGGGTTAACCAAAAGAGTAGTCAAGCAAGCAATGTCCAGCAACATGTATTCAGACAGGTAGGGGTTAACCAAAAGAGTAGTCAAACAAGCAATGTCCAGCAACGTGTATTCAGGCAGGTAGGGGTTAACCAAAAGAGTAGTCAAGCAAGCAATGTCCAGCACGTGTATTCAGGCAGGTAGGGGTTAACCAAAAGAGTAGTCAAACAAGCAATGTCCAGCAACGTGAATTCAGGCAGGTAGGGGTTAACCAACAGGGTAATCAAGCAAGCAATGTCCAGCAACGAGTATTCAGGCAGATAGGGATTACTTCTCTGTAAAAATACTAAACACAGAGAGGAGCCAAAATGTGTGTATCAGTAGTATACAGACAGCGTGCACAGCAATTAGTCTAAGCACAGGGTACTCACACTTTGGATGAGCACACCAATGTGCTTGTAGAAGCGGGCTGGTTATTACAGCTAACCAGCTGGCTGTCTACGGTCTTTCCACTCGAACCTCCCCAATCTGATCGTCTGTTAGTGACAGGCTGACTCAGTGGGGGGTAGTTATCAAGCCGTCAACCTCAAATACGCTGGAATTCCGCAGCGTATTTGTGGCGAGGCTGATTCGCCTTAGTTATCAAGCCCTAGATACCGGCAAAAGTAGAATTTTGTGACGTAAGCTTCGATCCGCCGGACTCCGACACAGATCGATTCTTACGTCACTCCAGATGTTCCGCACACAAGTACGGCACAATCTGACTACTTTTGCTAGTTATCAAAAAACTAGCAGGTACGCTCGGCACTTTTCCGGCCCAGCGTATCAATGGGAGTCTGACCATAGCGAAAGTTCATGTTCGCTGCTGCCCGACATCCCATTGATTTCTATGGGAAACGTCTGCACCTAACACCCTAACATGTACCCCGAGTCTAAACACCCCTAATCTGCTCCCCCTACACCGCCGCAACTAAATAAATTTATTACCCCCTAAACCGCCGCTCCCGGAGCCCACCGCCACTATAATAAATATGTTAACCCCTAAACCGCCACTCCCAGAGACCACCGCCACTATAATAAATATGTTAACCCTTAAACCGCCGCTCCCGGTCCCCGCCACAACTATAATATATGTATTAACCCCTAACAGCCGCTCCCAGACCCCGCCGCCACCTACATTATACCTATTAACCCCTATCCTGCCCCCCCATACTGTCGCCACCTATAATAAAGTTATTAACCCCTATCCTGCTGATCCAGGACCCCGCCGCAACTAAATAAATAGTTTAACCCCTAAACCGCCACTCCCGGACCCCGCCGCAACCTATCTTAAACTTATTAACCCCTAATCTGCCCCCCATACACCGTCGCCACCTATAATAAAATTATTAACCCCTATCCTGCCCCCCCTACACCGCCGCAACTCTAATAAAATTATTAACCCCTAAACCTAAAGTCTAACACTAACACCCCCCTAACTTAAATATTAATTAAATACATCTAAATAAATTTAACTCTTATTAACTAAATGAATCCTATTTAAAACTAAATACTTACCTTTAAAATAAACCCTAATATAGCTACAATATAAATAATAATTATATTGTAGCTATCTTAGGATTTATATTTATTTTACAGGCAACTTTCAATTTATTTTAACTAGGTACAATAGCTATTAAATAGTTATTAACTATTTAATAGCTACCTAGCTAAAATAAAGAGAAATTTACCTGTAAAATAAATCCTAACCTAAGTTACAATTACACCTAACACTACACTATACTTTAATAAATTATTCCTATTTAAAACTAAATACTTACCTGTAAAATAAACCCTAAGATAGCTACAATGTAATTAATAATTACATTGTAGCTATTTTAGGATTTATATTTATTTTACAGGTAATTTTGTATTTATTTTAGCTAGTTAGAATAGTTATTAAATAGTTATTAACTATTTAATAACTACCTAGCTAAAAGAAATACAAAATTACCTGTAAAATAAATCCTAACCTAAGTTACAATTAAACCTAACACTACACTATCATTAAATTAATTAAATGAATTACCTACAAATAACTACAATTAAATACAATTCAATAAACTAACTAAAGTACAAAAAAATAAAAAAAAGCTAAGTTACAAAAAATAAAAAAAATAAGTTACAAACATTTAAAAAATATTACAACAATTTTAAGCTACTTACACCTAATCTAAGCCCCCTAATAAAATAACAAAGCCCCCCAAAATAAAAAAATTCCCTACCCTATTCTACATTAAAAAGTAAACAGCTCTTTTGCCTTACCAGCCCTTAAAAGGGCCTTTTGCAGGGCATGCCCCAAATAAAACAGCTCTTTTGCCTGTAAAAGAAAAATACAACCCCCCCAACATTAAAACCCACCACGCACATACCCCTAATCTAACCCAAACCCCCCTTAAATAAACCTAACACTACTCCCCTGAAGATCATCCTACCTTGAGTCGTCTTCACTCAGCCGAGCACCGATGGAACTGAAGAGGAGATCCGGAGCGGCAGAAGTCATCATCCAAGGGGCACAGAAGAAATCTTCTATCCGATGAAGTCATCATCCAGGCGGCGCTGAAGAGGTCTTCGATCTGCTAGAAGTCATCATCCAGGCAGCGTCTTCAATCTTCATCCATCCGGAGCGGAGCAGAGCCATCTTCAGAAGAGCCTACGCGGATCCATCCTCTTCTTCCCGACGACTAACGACGAATGACGGTACCTTTAAGTGACGTCATCCGAGATGGCGTCCCTCGAATTCCGATTGGCTGATAGGATTCTATCAGCCAATCGGAATTAAGGTAGAAAAATCTGATTGGCTGATTCAATCAGCCAATCAGATTCAAGTTCAATCCGATTGGCTGATTGGTTCCTATCAGCCAATCGGAATTCGAGGTACGCCATCTTGGATGACGTCACTTAAAGGTACCGTCATTCGTCGTTAGTCATCGGGAAGAAGAGGATGGATCCGCGTAGGCTCTTCTGAAGATGGCTCCGCTCCGCTCCGGATGGATGAAGATTGAAGATGCCGCCTGGATGATGACTTCTAGCTGATCGAAGACCTCTTCAGCGCCGCCTGGATGAGGACTTCATCGGATAGAAGATTTCTTCTGCGCCCCTTGGATGATGACTTCTGCTGCTCCGGATCTCCTCTTCAGTTCCATCGGTGCTCGGCTGAGTGAAGACGACTCAAGGTAGGATGATCTTCAGGGGGGTAGTGTTAGGTTTATTTAAGGGTGGTTTGGGTTAGATTAGGGGTGTGTGGGTGGTGGGTTTTAATGTTGGGGGGGGGTTGTATTTTTCTTTTACAGGCAAAAGAGCTGTTTTATTTGGGGCATGCCCCGCAAAAAGCCCTTTTAAGGGCTGGTAAGGCAAAAGAGCTGTTTACTTTTTAATGTAGAATAGGGTAGGGAATTTTTTTATTTTGGGGGGCTTTGTTATTTTATTAGGGGGCTTAGATTAGGTGTAAGTACCTTAAAATTGTTGTAATATTTTTTAAATGTTTGTAACTTATTTTTTTTATTTTTTGTAACTTAGCTTTTTTTATTTTTTGTACTTTAGTTAGTTTATTGAATTGTATTTAATTGTAGTTATTTGTAGGTAATTCATTTAATTAATTTAATGATAGTGTAGTGTTAGGTTTAATTGTAACTTAGGTTAGAATTTATTTTACAGGTAATTTTGTATTTCTTTTAGCTAGGTAGTTATTAAATAGTTAATACGTATTTAATAACTATTCTAACTAGCTAAAATAAATACAAAGTTACCTGTAAAATAAATATAAATCCTAAGATAGCTACAATATAATTATTATTTATATTGTAGCTATATTAGGGTTTATTTTAAAGGTAAGTATTTAGTTTTAAATAGGATTCATTTAGTTAATAAGAGTTAAATTTATTTAGATGTATTTAATTAATATTTAAGTTAGGGGGGTGTTAGGGTTAGTGTTAGATTTAGGTTTAGGGGTTAATAATTTTATTAGAGTTGCGGCGGTGTAGGGGGGCAGGATAGGGGTTAATAATTTTATTATAGGTGGCGACGGTGTAGGGGGGCAGATTAGGGGTTAATAAGTTTAAGATAGGTTGCGGCGGGGTCCAGGAGTGGCGGCTTAGGGGTTAAACTATTTATTTAGTTGCGGGGGGGGGGTCCGGGATCAGCAGGATAGGGGTTAATAACTTTATTATAAGTGGCGACGGTATAGGGGGGGCAGGATAGGGGTTAATAGGTATAATGTAGGTGGCGGCGGTGTCCGGGAGCGGCGGTTTAGGGGTTAATACATTTATAAGAGTTGTGGCGGGGTCTAGGAGCGGCGGTTTAGGGGTTAGTAACTTTATTTAGTTGCGGGGGGCTCCGGGGGCGCCGGTATAGGGGGTAGAACAGTGTAGTTAGTGTGAGTGCTTAGTGACAGGGGTATCAATAAAGCTGTGAAAAAGCCGAAGAGCAGCGAGATCGGATCAGTGATAACTATCACAGTCCGCTGCTCATCGCCCCATACTTGGTGCGCAGCTTTTTGACAGCTTTTTTGATAACTTAGGCGAACGTACTCAGGTCCGCGGCGGCGATGTGAGGCAAGCTTAGGCGGGCGTATTGGACCGGCGAAGGCAGGTAAAGTAGACGGCTTGATAACTACCCCTCAATGAGAATGTTAGGCAACAACGTTATAAAAACTGATACTTTATTATAAAAGCACTGCAAACAATGGCCATATAAAACATTCCTCTTCGGCAAGCATATGATACAATGTAGTTCTTTTGTTTTGCTACGCGTTTCTCGGCTCTCAGGCCGTTTCATCAGGCAGATAGGGATTAAGCAGAGACGATGTCAGACAGGCAAAAGTTTGTTTACAAGAAATTCAGAAAGCATGTACTCACAGCAGCCACAGAAGGTAAAACAAACGGGCACCAGAGGAATGGAGACGCCGGAATAAGAAGTCGCCCTGACGTCAGCAGAGTGGGACGGCTTCAGTGAGCTAAGATGTTGCTAGGCAACACAATGTAGTGCAAAAGCGCAGAAGAAAAAAGTAAACAATGGAGTGAGTGCGATCAACTGAGCGATCGCGACAGTAAGTCCTACCTCCTCTGCAAATGAAAGTGATCTACCGTCTGACTCAGGCACATACTGTACAAAGTGCCAAGTCTGCTCACACTGTGCGTAGTGGTTTAGTGCACACTCAGAAATCCTCTCAAATGCTAATACTGTACTCCTTGTAATAACATTTCCCATGCTTAATTAGAATTCTGCTGTAGTATGCACTGGTGGCTGCCAAAATGTAAAAAAAAAAAAAATAGTTTTTTTAGTTGTTCTTGCCTCATGGGGCCCGCCTGGCCCATTGGGCCCCTGACAGGAGTCACCCCTGTCACCTCCTGATGGCGGCCCTGTGTGCGGTGTATGGTTTGAGCACTGACAGGCTGACCCCCCACCCCTTCAACCACTACAGCAATGCTGGCAGCACCCATACGTCTATTTCCCAAAGTCAACATATATGACGCTGAGCATGTGCACTCAACTTCTTTGGTCGACCATGGTGAGGCCTGTTCTGAGTGGAACCTGTCCTGTGAAACTGCTGTATGGTCTTGCCCACTGTGCTGCAGCTCAGTTTCAGGGTCTTGGCAATCTTCTTATAGCCTAGGCCATCTTTATGCAGAGCAACAATTCTTTTTTTCAGATCCTCCGAGAGTTCTTTGCTGTGAGGTGCCATGTTGACCTTCCAGTGACCAGTATGAGAGAGTTTGACAGCAAAAACACCAAATTTAACACACCTGCTCCCCATTCACGCCTGAGACCTTGTAACGATAACAAGTCACATGACACCGGGGAGGGAAAATGGCTAATTGGGCCCAATTTGGACATTTCCACTTAGGGGTGCACTCACTTTTGTTGCCAACGGTTTAGACATTAATGGCTGTGTGTTGAATTATTTTGAGGGGACAGCAAATTTACACTGTTATACAGGCTGTGCACTCATTACTTTACATTGTAGTAAAGTGTAATTTCTTCAGTGTTGTCACATGAAAAGATATAATAAAATATTTACAAAAATGTGAGGGGTGTACTCACTTATTGTGAAATACTGTATATATATATATATATATATATATATATATATATATATATACGTATATATATATATATATATATATATATATATATATATATATATACTATGTTGTTAATATGATCTGAGTATTTTAAGTTATTACGAAGATTAGGCACAATTCCTTTATCTGAGATCTAGTTTCCCATGTCATACAGAGACTAAAAATGCCAGCTTGTCTGGGAGCTCAGCATGGGGTAATTTACACCTAGATGACAAGAGTCACATTCCCTGAAAACTTCTGTATATTCAAATATCAGTTTAGACTGGATGTCTGTTGTTCACAGGGGGTCTATGTCATCCTAGGGGTTTTCTGTCATTTTATTATAGATCTTGGGCAGGAAATTCCATATATGGGCGTTCAAACTTGAGAGAGCCATGTGATAAAAATCTCTTTGACACGAACTGCCTTCACTATTGGGACATATGTTCCCTTTTGCTGTAAAGCATTGGCTTCAAAGGTTCAATTAGTGACCTATCTTCACTAATTGAACAACTATATCATCCCTTTTGTTATCAACTTGTCTTAAACAGTGAGGGGGCAGGGGCTGTAGTGAGACCAATTTATATCAAATTAGATATTAGCTAAAATGAAATATTAAATTATGTGATACATCTGTAGTTTATTTAATGTTATTTCACAGGTACCCTGACAAAAAACAATGATAAACATTCTGATAGGTACCACCAGTGGGCACAAGTGAAGTAGCCCTGCATATATATTTCCTGCAACCTAACCAACAGTTTAACCATAGTTCTTTGTGTTCTGATGCAAAACTGTTAACAACAGACTGTTCCCACCCTCCCAAAGGTGTATGGTTATTTTCCATAGCCTGTGCTATGAATTTAAAATCAGTTGATGATTCTGTTTGCATGGAAATACACACAAAATCACAGGATACTAATTAATAATTACTCCTATCAGTATTTCTTCTGTATGTTGAATGGCAGGACCCTGAACCTGAATGACTGTCTGGGTCAGTGTCTCTACCAGTGTGTGTATCATTTGTTGTGTATGAATCCCGTTTGCATTTAACAGTCCCTGAGACTGTAAGGTTGTTGTTAAGCTGGATATGTCAATAAAGTTTACTACCCCTAACCCTGTTCCCACACCTCCCAAAACTGTATCCACAATATCCCTCCTAGTCCTTCTCCTAGTACCTTCTGCCCATTTAAATAATGCTTTTTCCATAGTGGCAGTAATTCTGGAACAATTTTGGTAATGTGTGGAAACTAGCCAATCTACTATTTTAATCCTCCATGTGATAAATTGAAATGTGACATACCGTAATACTGGAATTGGCTTGATTTGTACTTTGTACTTATTTGACATGGACAGCAAAACAACCCCTTTTCCCTCACACATTGGAGTATTGTCATAATGCTTCATCTTTGGTGAAGTGATTAAAGTAGAATAGATCAAAGGTGCAAAAGTAGTTGTTTCCCTTTTTTGATCTATTCTTAAGTATACTTCAATCCCTCCACCAAAGTTGGAAGCTGTAACTCTCATATTAATACCTTTTCCAAGTTGCTGTTCAAATATAACCTTGGTTATATTATAGTTATCACCACTGATAGTGTAAATAGGATTAGCAAATGTTGTAGACAGAGAAATACCTTCTCCCACCAGACCTACAGTCCATTGTCCCCAGCTACCCACTTACATTCCCATTCCACTTTTTTACCCTCATTGACCCTCCAAAAACCAGTTCAATTGTCTTGATGTTTTTCAGCAAATATTTCAACCCTCCCACCTGCACTAAAAGTCAATTGTCCCAAACAATCTTTGTTAAGGTCTTGAGAACTCCAGAAGTTTATTCATCCTCTGGTGATGTTGCTAGAGCTCCATCTACGGCTCCTTGTGAGGTTGGGGATTGAAAGTTAATTACAGACACAAGTTGGAAGTTTTTTCAATAAAACCCACACAAATACAAAGAGGTTGGTGGCGATCATTCCTCTCAAGTTCCACATAATGAAATCTGTCAAAAAGATTAAGAGAATATCAGTCCTTAGCAGAAATATCTACAGCTGGGACAACTGTCCCTTTATACAATTTACATTGGTCAACATGGACCCATTGGTAACCAAGCTGCCTTCTGGTTTTCCCAGGGGTTGATCTTTCTATTTTAATCACAGTATTACCCAATTTGTCCAAAATTCTTTAAGCCCTTCCCAATTTGCATCCCAGGGAGAATTTTTGCAATTTTTTTTTAATCATGATCAATCCCCCCTACTCAAACACAGTTTGAGGTATAGTTGAAAATTTACAATCTGTTGGGGTCATATTAGAGGCAGCAAAAAGTAGCAGTGAGCTCAACTGCTCCTGAATTTGGGAGAGATCTTGATCTCTAGATTCTCTCAAGGGAGTAGACAATTGTGGTTCACCTGAGTGGCCTAAAGCCATCTTTCTCCCTGTCATGAGCTCATAGGGAGAACACTTAGTAGCATTTGAGAGTGTAGCTCTAATAGCCATTAGAACTGCTGGAAGATGTGTGACCCATGATTTACCATACCAAGAAAGTATGTTGGACAATTTTGTTTTTAATGTGCGATTCATGCGCTCAACTATACCAGAGGATTGTGGATGATATGGTACATGAAATCTTGTCTGTATTCCCAGTAGGGCACAGAGATTTTGCATTACCTGACCTGTAAAGTGTGTACCCCTGTCTGATTCAATGAGTGTTGGAAAACCCCATCTTGAGAAAACATGTTCCCATAGTGTTCTAAAACAAATGGGGGAGGGGTGCGCTCAGAGATCAGAGCTGTAAGTGGGACTATCTATAATAGCTAATAATGTGGTTTCAATCCGTGGATTAAATGTAAATATTTAATGTATATATTTAAAGGCTCATTACTGGTAACCGATAATGTGTGTGGTTATCCGTGGTTTTAGGCAATATATATTGTGGGAGGTTCCTCAGTAGGATATGGTTCAAATTGGTGTACAGTGTGATGTGATACAAATTGGTGTATGAATACACTGTGATACAAGATAGCAATGCTATAATAAAGCAATATTCAAATAGCGGAGAAAAGCGATATGTGATGTGCAGAAAAAAAACAGGTGCGTATAATGAGTAAAATATATTTTACTACAAATAGATAATAAATCTGTTATACAGATATGTGTATATGTGTGAATACATCCAGGTTAGTTTAAAACAAATATGCAAACAAATAAAATGAACAATTATATAGATCAAATCAAATGATGCACTGTGCCATTAATATGTCAGTAAAATTGCTTGTCAGCATAGACAGAAAAAACGCACTAAGGCTGGCTGATATGTTATGGACACTCTTGTCCGTACAAATTAAGTCCTTGACAAATTAAGTCCTTGAAAAGATATCACAATTGCAGTTCAGCATGAAATATAAAAGATTAAAAGTTTAAAAGTTGTGGCCACAACTATTTGTAGGGATCCAAGGAGCTAACTTCCTGTTTATGTAGCTTATAGTATCCCGTTAATGAAATAAAATTATGCAAAGTTCTTATGATGCTCACCCCTACCGGACTACCGATATCCCTTACCTCCTCTTCCAATTCCGTGGGTTATGGGAAGGTTGTAATTGACCCGGGATGGCATCTCCGTTCGGCGTGTTGCCGTGTAGCTGTGATGATTTGTGAGCGTCTCACCTTTGAATTTCCCGGTCAGTCCTTCCTACCCTGACGTTTACACAAAGTAGTCACGTAGTCCTCGGAGGTCCAATCGGATAGCCGGGTCGTTGGGGGAGTGGTGCAATATCGGTTTTGTAGGGTTTTCTTGCTGGAGCCAAATTCGATCACACTAGATTGTAAAAATCGAACTTTGCATAATTTTATTTCATTAACGGGATACTATAAGCTACATAAACAGGAAGTTAGCTCCTTGGATCCCTACAAATAGTTGTGGCCACAACTTTTAAACTTTTAATCTTTTATATTTCATGCTGAACTGCAATTGTGATATCTTTTCAAGGACTTAATTTGTCAAGGACTTAATTTGTACGGACAAGAGTGTCCATAACATATCAGCCAGCCTTAGTGCGTTTTTTCTGTCTATGCTGACAAGCAATTTTACTGACATATTAATGGCACAGTGCATCATTTGATTTGATCTATATAATTGTTCATTTTATATGTTTGCATATTTGTTTTAAACTAACCTGGATGTATTCACACATATACACATATCTGTATAACAGATTTATTATCTATTTGTAGTAAAATATATTTTACTCATTATACGCACCTGTCTTTTTTCTGCACATCACATATCGCTTTTCTCCGCTATTTGAATATTGCTTTATTATAGCATTGCTATCTTGTATCACAGTGTATTCATACACAATTTGTATCACATCACACTGTACACCAATTTGAACCATATCCTACTGAGGAACCTCCCACAATATATATTGCCTAAAACCACGGATAACCACACACATTATAGGTTACCAGTAATGAGCCTTTAAATATATACATTAAATATTTACATTTAATCCACGGATTGAAACCACATTATTAGCTATTAGCTATTATAGATAGTCCCACTCACAGCTCTGATCTCTGAGCGCACCCCTCCCCCATTTGTTTTAGATTCCTACACTTTCTGATACTGGGAGCATATCAGAATTAGGGGCTGCCCAGTTGAGTTCTGCACATATATCACCACGCACCCTATTAGCATCCCATAGTGTTCTAGCAGTAGCCTGTGCAGTATCACAACAAAGTGGAATAGCCTCAACCCATTTTGAAAAAATATCCATAATTACTATGGCATACCTGAGACCCCCTTTGATAGTGGAAGAGGGCCTATAAAATCAATTTGGATAGCTTTCCAAGGGCCATCTGCTACTTGTATTCTCTGGAGAATGGGTCTCTGACCTTTAGGATGTGGATTTACCTTTAGGACGTGGATTTATTTGAGCACAAATTAAACACTCTTGTACACATTTTACACAGGTGTCTGCTAAATCTGCCAATTACATTTTTGCCTTATATGGTACTCTAATGCACTTTGGCCAATATGCCCAAGAAGAGAATATGTTTTCTGTGTTTTAGGTCCCTGCAAATGACTTGGGACCACAAAAAACAATTTAGCCTGTGGATCAGTGGGATGGGAATAACATATTAACCCATTACAAATTTAATAACGATTTGGGAGTGTTTGCTGTTCCTGTAACAGAGAGAAAAGGTTAAGATCTTTAGCTTGTTCTGTTTGCAAATCAGGAAGTGCAAAGGGAAGTGGAGTGGCTACTGGTGCTGTATGATACCCAGCGCCCTCAGGAGGTCATCACAAAGATAATCTCGGAGGTTATCCAGCTCAGGTTAGCGGAGCTTTACCAGTCTACGGGAGGTGTTTCTTCCGCCTCCGAGATGCAGGCTCCCCGGGCACCCAAGTAACCCCATGGGGCCTTTCCGGGCCTACAAAGAAGAGGAGAAAGATATTGATTGCTATCTTCAGGTTTTTGAGACCCAATGTGAACTGCAGGGGGTCGCCCACTCCAACCGACTATCAGTCCTGATTGGCAAGCTGTCTGGACTGGGCTTTGGCCGCATTCCATTCCACCCCTCCAGACGACGAGAAAGACTATGGCAAGGTGAAAGACCGTATCCTTGCTCGTTATGTACTCACGCCGGAGGCTCATCGGCAGAAATTCCGGGCACTACGGAAACAAAAGGGGCAGCCTTTCACAGAGTGGACCCACCAGTTCACTAGGTCAGTGGCCTCCTGGCTAGCTGGCTGTCAAGCCACCACTGGAACAGATGTGGCACAGCTTTTCCTCCTGGAGCATTTTTACAACCATGTTCCAGTCATGGTCAAGGAATGGGTCCATGATTGAAGGCCCACCACAGCAGACCAGGCAGCTGTTCTGGTGGACCAGTATGCAGATGCACACTGCCTGGTTCCCTCTGACCCCCAGACAACCCTCCGCCCGGCTCCCCCCTGCCATCAAGCCCCCAGCGGCTCCCAACAGGCCCTCGGCCTGGCTGGTCTTGGCTCCCGACAGGCCCTCGGCCCGGCCGGACTTTATCCCCCAAGCAAGAGTCAGGGACTCCCGAGGATGCTTTGCCTGTGAGCAGCCTGGACATTTGAGGCGGGAAAGACATCCCCAGCCCACCTCCTGGGTAACCACCCCAGCCCGGACCTTTCAAGCTGCGGCCCACTATGTGTATGTGTATGCCCCGGCCCAAGTGGACTACCCCAAATGGTCTGAAGAAGAGGTCGGCACCCTTCAGGAAGCTATTTTGGTGGCCTCTGATAACCATCAGCACCACTACCACTGTTTAAGTTAATGGGAAGGCGGCCCAAGGATTAAAGGGACATTGTACCCAAAAAAAATCTTTCGTGATTAAGATTGAACATGAAATTTTAAGCAACTTTCTAATTTACTCCTATTATCAAATTTTCTTCATTCTCTTGGTATCTTTATTTGAAATTCAAGAATTTAAGTTTAGATGCCGGCCCATTTTTGGTGAACAACCTGGGTTGTCCTTGCTGATTGGTGGATAAATTCATCCACCAATAAAAAAGTGCTGTGCAGAGTACTAAACCAAAAAAAAGCTTAGATGCCTTCTTTTTCAAATAATGATAGCAAGAGAATGAAGAAAAATTGATAATAGGAGTAAATTAGAAAGTTGCTTAAAATTGCATGCTCTTTCTGAATTACAAAATAAAAAATTTGGGTACAGTGTCCCTTTAAGGGACACTGGATCCACCATTACCATGGTTCAGCCCCATCTGGCCTCCCCGTCTACACCCACTGGGCAGACCCTTGTTGTTCGGGTGGCTGGAGGCTCCACTGTCCCCATAGCCCGTGTCCATCTGGCTTGGGGTGCGGGGGCCCCTGCTGTCGATGTGAGTGTCATGAAGGACCTTCCCACAGAGGTCCTACTGGGAAATTACCTCAGGCCTCCTCATTTCAACCTTTTTGGGGGATACTTCCCCGGACTCCTGGCCAGTGACCACCCGCAGGTAAGCCCAATGCCAAGCCAACACACTGCAGCTGGGGACCCAGGTAAGACCTTCCACCCACATCCCTGAACTTCCCCGATGCCCTACCACAACATCCTATCCCGACTCCCCGACGCCCAACCTCGGGCCCTGCCCCCTTTCCCATCCATATCCTGGGCCTCCCTCTCCGACTTTTCCCAAGAAACTCTGAGCGATCCAACCCTTGCCCCCTTCCGAGCCACGTAGGGGAGCGCTTCCAATTGGAGAATGGCTTGCTGTACCGGGTCTCCCAGAGGAAGAAAGGGCCAGTGCCCAAGCGACAGCTAACAAATAAGATACTTCTGGATCTATAATTGTAACCTTTGCTATGTATGCCACTGTATATTTAGATGCAGCATGTTCTCTCCATGCTTCCTGTGTCTCACTGTCATTCTCATCTGATTGCCATGGTTCCCCATCTAAAGCTGCCTTTTTGGCTAACATGCCTGTCATGGGTACCGGGCTGCAAGGGTTAAACCCCCTACTACCTCACCCCTGTTGTTTCTCATCAGTTTTTGGCTCCTCAGAGCAACTCTAGGAGCCACCTGTTGCTTGTTTTGTTCCAAGTTCCTAGAACATTTAAACCACCAGCGTCCAGCACGGCACCTAGTACCGCATCTACCCCAGGGACAACTGCATTTTACATACAAAGGGAAGTAGAGTGGCGACTGGCGCTGTATGATACCCGGCCCCCTCAGGAGGTCATCACAAAGATAATCTCGGAGGATATCCAGCTCAGGTTAGCGGAGTTTCACCAGTCTACGGGAGGTGTTTCTTCCGCCTCTGAGGTGCAGGCTCCCCAAGCACCCAAGTTACCCCATGGGGCCTTCCGGGCCTACAAAGAAGAGGAGAAAGATATTGATTGCTATCTTCAGGTTTTTGAGACCCAATGTGAACTGCAGGGGGTCGCCCATGCCAACTGACTATCGGTCCTGATTGGCAAACTGTCTGGACGGGCTTTGGCCGCATTCCATTCCACTCCTCCAGATGACCAGAAAGTCTATGGCAAGGTGAAAGACCATATCCTTGCTCGTTATGGACCAGTATGCAGATGCACACTGCCTGGTTCCCTCTAACCCAGAGACAACCCTCCACCCAGCTCCCCCCGCTATCAAGCCCCCGGCGGCTCCCAACAGGCCCTCGGCCGGCTGGTCTTGGCTCCCAACAGGCCCTTGGCCTGGCTGGTCTTTATCCCCCAAGCAAGAGTCAGGGACTCCAAGGATGCTTTGCCTGTGGGCAGCCTGGACATTTGAGGTGGGAAAGGCATCCCCAGCCCACCTCCTGGTTAACCACCCCAGCCCAGCCTTCCAAGCTGCAGCCCACTATGTGTATGCCCCGGCCCCAGTGGACTACCCAGAATGGTCTGAAGAGGAGGTCGGCACCCTACAGGAAGCTATTTTGGTGGCCTCTGATAACCATCAGCACCACTACCAGACTGTTTGGGTCAATGGGAAGGCGGCCCATGGATTATGGGACACTGGGTCCACCATTACCATGGTTCAGCCCCATCTGGCCTCCCTGTCTACACCCACTGGGCAGTCCCTTGTTGTTTGGGTGGCCGGAGGCTCCACTGTCCCCATAGCCCGTGCCCATCTGGCTTGGGGTGCGTGGGCCCATGCTGTTGATGTGGGTGTGATGAAGGACCTTCCCACAGAGGTCCTACTGGGAAATTACCTTGGCCTCCTCGTTTCAACCTTTTTGGGTGATACTTCCCCGGACTCCTGGCCAGTGACCACCCGTGGACAAGCCCAACGCCAAGCCAACACACCGCAGCTGGGGACCCAGGTAAGACCTTCCACCCACATCCCTGAACTTCCCCGACGCCCTCCCCCGACTCCCCGATGCCCAACCTCGGGCCCTGCCCCCTTCCCCATCCACTATCCTGGGCCTCCCCCTCCAACTTTTCCCAAGAAACTCTGAGCAACCCAACCCAAGTTGCCCCCTTCCGAGCCCGCGTAGGGGCTGACCCCCAAGGCCCAGGGGAAGAGCGCTTCCAATGGGAGAATGGCTTTCTGTACTAGGTCTCCCAGAGGAAGAAAGGGCCAGTGCCCAAGCGACAGCTAGTAGTACCGAAAAGGTATCGGTCCCACCTGTTGCGCATAGGGCATGGCATCCCCCTGGCCAGCCATTTGGCAGCTCCCAAACCCACCACCGCCTTTCTCAAAGCTTTTTCTGGCCAAGAATCGCAAAAGAGATTAAGGCCTATTGCAGATTGTGTGTGGTATGCCAGAAAGTAGGGAAGACCGGGGACCATACCAAAGCCCCCTTAAACCCCCTATCCATTATTGATGAACCCTTTAGCAGGGTCGTCGTAGATATAGTAAGACCCTTATCTCGCCCCAGTCCCTCTGGGAAAAAGTAAATACTCACGGTGGTAGACTATGCTACTAGGTATCCGGAGGCAGTACCCCTGACAAATATCCAAGCAGAGACAGTGGCCAATGCACTGCTGCAGATATTCACCAGGGTGAGCTTCCCCCGACAAATGGTCTGGGATCGGGGGACTCAGTTTACCGCTGAGGTCACCCAAAAGTTGTGGGAATTGTGTGGGATCCAACCCCTGTTCAGTGCCCCATATCACCCACAGACCAATGGGCATTGTGAAAGGTTCAACTTGACCCTAAAGTAGTTGCTTCGGACATTCTTGGCCACTCACAAAGACTGGGACAGGTACCTGCCACACCTCCTATTTGCCAACAGAGAGGTGATCCAGGAATCTACTGTTTTTACCCCTTTGAGTTGTTGTATGGCCGGAAGATCAGGGGACCCCTAGACTTGTTGAGAGTCCACTGAACGGGGTCAGAACGGGAGGGGGGACCCTCTGTTGTGGAGTATGTCCTAAAATTCAGAGACCAACTGAAGGACCTCACTGCCATGGTGCGGGAAAACCTTCAGGCTGCTCAGGGGAACCAGAAGCGGTGGTACGACCATAATGCTCGTATCCGAATTCTGGTAGTAGGGCAGAAAGTCCTAGCTTTGAAGCCTGTCAAAACGGATAAGCTACAGACTTTGTGGAAGGGACCCTACAAGGAGGTGGAACAACTGAATAACACCACCTACCTTGTAGCCAAATGTTTAGATGAACAAGTCCAGCGGACCTTTTATGTGAACATGCTCAAGGCATATGAAGAGCGACCCAAGGACGTGGCCACTATCTGTGCTCTGGCTGGGGAGGACTCTGAGAACCTTCCCATGCCGGAGCTCCCTGGCCCAAATGAGATCCCCAGGGGGTCGGAGACATAACCCTCGACGAGAGGTTAGAGGTGGGCCAGAGACAGCAAGTCCGGCAGTTACTAGAGGACCGCCAGGAAATGTTTTCCAATGTCCCTGGGTATAACACATCTGCCCTCCACTGAGTGGAAACCCCTGACAGGCTTCCCTGAGACAGGAAGCATACCGAGTACCTGAAGCTGTCAGAGACAATATGCACCGGGAGCTCTGGGAATGTTGGACCTCGGTGTTGTTGAACCATCCAGCAGTCCCTGGTCATCCCCGGTGGTGCTGGTCCCCAAGAAAAATGGCACCACCCGGTTCTGCATTGATTACCGTAAACTCAATGACAGAACCACCACTGATGCCTACCCTATTCCCTGGGTCAATGACCTGTTGGACAGGATTGCTCGCGGACACTTCCTAACTACCCTTGACCTCTGTAAGGGGTATTGGCAAATCCCCTTAGCCCCCAAATTGGTCCCAAAATCCGCCTTCATCACCCTCTTCGGCCTCTACCAGTTTAAAGTCATGCCGTCTGGGATGAAGAATGCCCCAGCTACCTTCCAGCGTATGGTTGACCGCCTCCTAGATGGTCTCCAGGACTATGCCTGTGCCTACCTAGATGACATTGCCATCTATAGCGACACCTGGGAGGACTACTTAATTCACCTAGGCATCATTCTAGATCGCCTTAGAGCCGCTGGCTTAACACTGAAACCAGACAAGTGCACCATAGGGCATTCAGAAGTCCAATATCTGGGCCACCGAGTGGGCTGCAGAAAGCAGCGACCAGAGCCGGCCAAGGTCAAGGCAGTGGCAAACTGGCCCACTCCTCGCAACAAGACCCAGGTCCTAGCCTTCTTAGGAACTGCTGGCTATTATTGGAGGTTTGTCCCCAATTATAGTACCCTCGCCAAACCCCTGACTGACCTAACCCGTAAGAAACTCCTCCAACAGGTCCTGTTGTCCCCAGAGTGTGAAGCTGCCTTCCAAAGCCTCAAATCAGCCTTGGTCACTGTCTCCGTCTTGGCCGCCCCTAACCCCAACAAAAAATGTTGTGTTCACACCGATGCCTCCATGTTCAGGTTGGGAGCAGTCCTAAGCCAAGTGGACTAAGGACAAGACCACCCCATAGCCTACATCAGTAGGAAGGTGTTAACCAGAGAGGTAGGCTTTGTGGTGGTGGAAATTGAATGCCTTGCCCTGGTATGGGCAAACGTACCTATATGGAAGGCCTTTCACTGTCCTCACTGACCATAACCCCTTGGTGTGGCTGAACCGAGTATCGGGAAACAATGAACGCCTGTTACGGTGGAGTTTAGCCCTGCAGCCCTTCAGCTTTAATGTTCAGTACAGGCCAGAAAAAAAAATGGGAATGCTGATGGACTTTCCCGGCAGACTGAAGTAGAATGCCCCTCGGACAGACCCAAGTAGACCCGTGTGGATCTAGCTGGGTCTGCCGAACTGGAAGGGGGGAGTTGTCACGGTACTGGGCTGCAACTACTTCACCCCTGTTGTTTCTCAGTGGTTTTGGGCTCCTCAGAGCAACTGCAATCTCTAGCCTCCTGTTGCTTGTTTTGTCCCACTGGAACTTGTCTTGAAAGAGCTGGTCTCTGACTTGAAAAACCATCCTAGGCTGGCCGGGCTCCTGGAACTCCCGGTCTGCAGCCTCATAACTGACACCCACTTAACCCCTCCCAGGCTGGCTGGGCTCCTGGAACTCCTGGTCGGCCACAGAACAGCAGGACACCCACTAACTTTACCCCTGGTCGCTTCAGCGGCCCTTTACCCCAAAGCTCCACCCTTTTGGGGGTTGGTAGCCCCTAAGGACGACAAGAGGTGGGGCAATTACCGGAGGGAAGCTCCTTTGAGACTGGGGGTTTTGGACACCCATACCCCCATAACTTCAATGGACTGTATCTTCAGTGTCCAGTAGCAAATCATGCCACTTTTTGGACTGTGGCATTTGGGGACAGAGAGCTTTCAAAAGTGCTGCCGCTCCCCCAGGATCACCCCAAAACCGCCACCCCTGGGTCCTGAGATTCTGTGGGACTGGGGCTGCTATGGAGGTGCCAGTCTGTCTGGAGGGGTGGGAATGGCGGGGAAATTGTGGGATTGTCCAGTGTCTTATCAAAATGAGCTTTGTGTATAAAAGGAGTGTGTGTTTTCCAATAAAGTAAGTTCCTGTTTCACCTGAATGCTAGTATGTCTAATTATTTGGGTGGGCTCCTGCTAAAATCACTTTCCTGGGCTACATAGCAGCCTGTTCCAGGCAGAGGAAGGACCCTCTGGCAGAGCCCTATGGCAGAGCTGCCTAGTCTGTATTTTTCAGCCTTCTCCTGAGGACTGTGGAAATAGAAGTGTCAGATGTGTATGTTTGAAAAGCAAATGGGGCTTCCCTATCCACTGTGGCAAGGGCAGGGGCTGATGCTAAATCTTCTTTTAACACTTGAAATGCTTCCTCATGTTCTGCACTCCAAGGAATTTTCCCAACATCCTCCCTTTTCAAAAGATCATAGAGAGGTTTTGCTTTTTCAGCAAACCCTTCAATGAAAGCACAAGAAAAATTTACCAAGCCTAAGAATTATCTTAAGGACTGCCTATGCAAATGTCTGGGCACCTGAAGTATGGCTGTAACTCGTTCTTTAGTAGGGCATCTTGTACCCCTTTGGATTGATACTCCCAAAAATGTCACCTTTTGTCTCATTAATTTTACTTTTGAAGTGTTCAACTTGAGGCCAGATTCAGCAATCAAGTTAAACAATTCATTCAACCGCTCCAAATGTTCCTCTACTGTCTCTGTAACAAAATATCATCTACATACTGTATGATACGTTCTGGGACTGAAAATGTTTTTTAATACCTCAGCTAATGCTTGATGAAAATATAGGGGGAAGCTGTGAAAGCCCTGGGGCAAAGAATTGAAACAATATTGAACATTAGCAAAGCAAAAAGCAAACTTACACTCCAAAAACCATTACTTATATCCAGAACGGAATACCACCTACATGTGGCATTCAGTTTGGATACAACTTCAGGAGTAGAAGCCACTATATTTGTAACAGGTGGGGTAACTTTATTCACCATGCGAAAATCAGCAGTTAACCTCCAAGTATTATTTGCTTTCTTTACTGGCCACAAAGGAGAATTATTAGAGGAGGAACGTTTTCTAATTATTCCTTGGCTTTCAAGCTGACTAATAATTTGCCTCACAGGTTCAATAGCTTCTGCTGGAAAACGATACTGTCTTTGTGGAGGGGGGTCAGGGCCTACAATATTGATTTCACTGCCTTTTAGTATGCCACAATCATTTTTATGTTGAGTCCATATGTCAGGGAAATCCATAACAAGTCTCTTCAAATCAGGGTGACTTTCAGTATCCGGCCACACCCTTTCTGAAGGAACTGATGCAATGGATGCCATAGGACTGAGGTAAGAGTCATCTAACATAACAGGCTTTCTCCCTCTAGTATCCCTCCACAAAACATTGTTACACAGGTCCACTATCATCCCTTCTGATCTCATTATATCAGCACCAAGTATTGTACCCCCTGTGTTTTTGCTCTTCCAAATGGGAATTTCCTTAGTCCACTGATTGCCTAGTGTCATAGTCACATTTGGGATAAGGGATGCTTGGGACTGGAATCCCCCAAGTCCCACAAGAAATGTCTGTTTTGTCCTCTGTGGGGGACTTAATGGTAAGTCTGTCATAGTCACTGAAGCTCCTGTGTCTATGAGAAGTTTTGTGCGATGCCTCTCAATCACACCATAGACACAGGGGCGTCCAGAATGATCCCTAAAGGTGTTACATATAAGGACCATGTCAACCAAGGCCTGAGGTAGTCAGTCAGAGCAGGATATCAGAGGAGAATTATTTTCATAATTCTTTTCATGATATCCAACTTCTCCTCCCCCCACAGTCATCACTCTCAAAGCCTCATACACTGGGCCAGAAAGATTACTACCAGGCCTAAGCTTTGAAGTCTATTCCTGTCCTGTTTTATCTGGGGGCTTAATCTTGTTATTTTTCCCTACCTATTTTTCTGGTCATAGCTTTCTTTTGGAGGTGCAGAGGGATGTAATCTTTCCTGCCCTCCCTCAGTTTCTACTCATATGTGCTCATATTTATTGTAATAATTTCAAGTACCTTTGAAGGGACCCTCTGAATATTTTTGTTTCCCTTTATTAGTGGTTACCACCGCAATCCTGTGTTGCCCTGTGTTCCTTTTCTTTAAAATGTTTTGCCTAGTATTTCCTATAATAGATAACACACCCTCTAGTGTATTCTTTTCCTCAGCCATCATTTGTATGCTAGGGTCCAAGTATGTGAACTTTTTAATTAAATATTGCAACATAGGGGCGGAGCCAGCTTTGAAACCGGACGGTCGCACTTTCCAGCAGCTCTTACTATACTTTGTCTAAAACATAAAGTTAGCGACCGTCTGCGCTCATATATTTATTTATCAAGCTACTAGAGAAGATCTGGAACTGCAACCATTCTTAACAGCTACTTTTACCAAGAGAAACACCTCATAAACATATCTCCGCAACCTTGATGCGGCTGGCACTGACTGCGTGGACTGTAGCAGCCATCTTGTGGCCTAATCGGCAATTTCAATTAAGAGAACAAAATTGACAAAGCTTATCACTTCTATTTTTTTTTCTAATCCCCAACCTAGGGGCCAACTACCATACCCGACCATGGAGGATGCAGAGCGCGTTATGGAAGTGATATATCTGTTTCTGGATGGGTGTAGAATTGCGCTCGACTGTCAGCTCATGGTGGAGCCCCAGCAAACGGCAGCGGCATCTGCAACCTACGCTGCCCACTCATTCATTCCTGTACCGGAGAATAGGGGAGCCAGGCTATCACAGATTTCGCCGCCTACTCGACGTCAAGCACAAAACTATCTGGAGATGACCCATCTGACGGCAGCAACCCACTTGACTGAGGCGGACATAGGGGACAAAATTTCCACACCGGAGCGCTCGCAGTCCCCAAGCAGGGTTTGCCTGGATTGCATATTACCCGAGGCAGCAGGCTGCAGTATAGCAGAGGAATACCAAGCATCCTGTGTCACGTTCCGTAGTGACTATTGGGATCAGTTGCAAGCAGCTTGGATGGCACACCGCACACTTCACAAATGTGATTGCCGAGTGAAGCGCTTCCATCCCCTGGGCCTCGCAGCTCTTAAAGCAGGAGTCGGCTGATGCATTTTTGCATGTGCAGTGGTTTACTATGCTTCTGTAACTAAGATCTTCCCGTACCACTGCATACTCACCTAGAACCCTCACAGTTGGTCATATAGCCCCTAATGACTGCGAACATACCTGATTAAGGGGGACTATAATGACGAAATATGTATCTGTCACTTTCGGCAACTCTCCATATGGAGGTAATTTACTTCTCTCCTCTGTGATATGAAACAGGTGGACATATACTATGAAAAACCAGCCTTGACACTGCAACCCTTCGGTTGTTTTCTACAATGCATTTGTTGCTTACATGTCATGGTTTAGCTAGTCTGTTTTACCGCCAGTTCCCTTGTGCTCCCAATACTGTTCATATGGTACCTATTATTACTGCATATTCAAGCTTTTAGCATACAAATGTTTTCATTCTTCCTGTTTATGTTGGGAGCTCTAATTCTATATAAATTTGTTCTTGACATTTTATTCTATGTAGGGTCAAATGAATGCAATGTACTGTTATTTTGTTATATTTGAACCTCACATCGTGTTTCTGTATTTGTTAGATTAAGCATGCACTGCTCCATCCCCTTTAGAATGTATATATTTACAGCTTAACTTGAAATCTGATGCTTCCGATCCATACATCACAAGAAGGTGGAACTATCTATTTATACTGCTACAGTGCCAGCAAAGATTTACACTAGAATGTCCTAACCTATACTGTTACACAGTCTAACTGTTCCTAGTCCAACTCTCTGCTATCTTAGTTAATTACTTTAGGGCTAGTGTGGTATAGCTTATGCAGGAGATGATTACTGTTCTCCCCCTACCCTACCCGCAAGGCTCATTATTTCTAGTGATGGACACCCATATATACGTACAATTGTTTGCATTGTTTTCTCCTATTTACCTTGGTTGTACAGGCATGGTCAGCGGCCGGGACTACGCCTCCATAATCAATGTCTAGAAATGTTGGTGTTCCATTATGTTTAATAGATATATCCTATTGTCATGGTGTTCCCCCAATATTGGTGTCTATTCTCCTCACAGTGTGTCATTTGCTCCCGCGTTACTCCAAGCTATAGGACCTCCTACTACCTTATTAGCAGCCTTTTATAGATAGGTATATATTATGTTTTAATGGTTCTAGCGCAATCCACATAGCCCACTTTTTAGTTCTGTTTGTAGACCTTCTATTTATGGTGATGTTTGTTGCCCAGACTTACCAAACCTTATTTGCTACCTACATAGTGTATCCAGGGACTAACTGCGGTGCTCACCTTATTAACTAATTTATCCCAACTGGCATATATATGAAAGAGAGTATAATACACTGACTAATACTCTTGCCTACTTAGCTCATAAATATATTACCAATTGCTAAGATGTTATAACCTGAGGTGTAGCGAGACCTTGCAGCTCAATGCAGTGCTTTTCGGGCAGGCAGGTCCTGCATCATTATTCTTATCATTTATGCCTTTTTCATGCACTATATTTCAGATAAGCCCTATAAATTTCGCCAAATGTGCAATCATTGAACCCTTGGTTCCCTTGATTTAAGTGCTCCTTTGACATAGCGTACTCCCATCATACCAATAACCTGTTACTTTACAATGACCACCTCCCCCCCCTCCCATTTTCAAATAATATACTTCCTAACTTAGGAGGGTTATCTGAGCGGTGTATCTTGCTTGTACCGCACCTTGACTTCATTTAATTTCCATAAATCCTGCACTGCAATACGACAATGACCATATGTTTCCCCCCCAGCTTTGCAGGATTGATTGACATTTCCTTTTTGTTAATCATAAAAAATTAAAAGAATAAAACAAAGTTTCTCATCTCGGATCCAAGAGTGATCCCAATCTACTTAAATTTACCTGCTATAACCATACCCAAAATACATCATTATAAGGCCTTAGAGTGGCTTGTTAAAATTGATCAGTAGGTCTAAAGTCTTAAAGGCAATTTTTGCGTATTTTAGGTTTATGTAATGTCATGCAATGTAACTATACACTGTATTTGTGCTTTTTCCAATGACATTTTTTGTATGTTTGCCTTCTACGAAACTTTAATAAAAAGTATATATAAAAAAAAAAAAAAAAATATTGCAACATATCATGAGGTGTCTGATCCAGTGAAACTCTATGGGTCAATCTATATATTTGTTTAAATTTAGCTGCAAATACCCATGGGTCATCATTTAATGCCACTTGCATTTCTGCAAGAGAGTGACTGTCTAAATCTGTACTCCCTGTGGCTAGTTTACAAACTGCTTTTAATCTGTCCCCATCTGAACCCCATTTATCCTCCTTAAACCAATCTGTGTTCAAATTAACTGGACTTGCGACTGGTGGTCCTAATCTAGCCGCAATTCTGCCTGGAAGCCAAATCTTTAACATTATACATGCTTCTTCAGAAATAAGCATGTATTGTTTTATTGCAGACTCAAAATTTGACATGTTAGTAAATACATCTGCTTTTACATCATACACTGAAACGAGAGGTTTTAACTTTACCAGTTGTCTTGTTACTTTATCTCTATCTTGGGTTTTAATGGTAGTTGTTACCAGGGATGGTGTTCCAGGAGAGGTGGTAGAGAAGAGTAAAGTTTGTGATTGATTTAAATTTCTTGCCCTGGATCTTAAACTGGGTGTTAGTGATAAAGTATCTGTTTAGTGTTTAGTTTTATTTAGTTATCTGTGGAGTTATTATGGGAATGTGTGTGATCACATCTTTTCTCACTGTGTGGAATAGGCACCCTGCCCCCATCATCATGTGGCTAATCCTCTTCAGAAGCAGATGGATTCTCCTGATTTAACACTGCAATAGGGGTTAAGTTTGCAAGACCCTGTAAGTTCCCCTCTTGCATCAAAATTTTCCTCGAAGGTATTAATATATTCTGCATTTATGTCACATGTGGGACAATTCTCATCTAATGTGTTAACATTGCTTTCTGTTACTATGGCTATTGGGGAATGTCCAGTGATTGCTCTATTCAATTGGTCTTTGATTGCTAACAACAGTTTGATGCAATTCTGTAACTTAGACTTTTCTTTTGTTAAACAAAACCTCTTTTTGTCAATAAGCTTATTTTCATTCTCACATTGCAACCATAAATCTTTCAGTCTTTTAACTATATTAGTATTTTCATCTATAACAGGCTCAAATGTGCTACGTTCTGCATATTTAACAATTAATTCCATACTCACACTTGAAGTGTCTTCAGACTGCCAGCAAATCAGATTCATGTCCTGCGTGATATGATTTTCTCTATGTTGGGTTTGACTGATCCCTAGGTATTCACCTAAATGCCTCTTGGATCACTAGTCCTGGCCAAGGACTTATTGCTGAATTGCTCAAAGCAAAAACAGTATAGCAACAGAAAAACTAGGTTCAATTTCCGTCCAAAAATCACACTTGTATTATAGAAAAGAACATGGATTTGTCCCCCCCCTTAAAACAAGTCTATGTTGGTAAGAAAATTATCGCTGGCTAACCAAATGAAATAAATTAAATAAATCTATATTTCTTCATGTCTGTTTACTATACTTGTAGTGATATGCTAATATTCATTTTAATAATCCCTTATGGATTATTATACCAACTGTAAAATATTAACACACAATCACTAGCTTAAAGGGATACTGTACCCAAATTTTTTCTTTTGTAATTCAGAAAGAGCATGCAATTTTAAGCAACTTTCTAATTTACTCCTATTATCAATTTTTCTTCGTTCTCTTGCTATCATTATTTGAAAAAGAAGGCATCTAAGCTTTTTTTTGGTTTTAGTACTCTGGACAGCACTTTTTTATTGGTGGATGAATTTATCCACCAATCAGCAAGGACAACCCAGGTTGTTTACCAAAAATGGGCCGGCATCTAAACTTACATTCTTGCATTTCAAATAAATATACCAAGAGACTGAAGACAATTTGATAATAGGAGTAAATTAGAAAATTGCTTAAAATTTCATGCTCAATCTGAATCACGAAAGAAATTTTTTGGGTACAGTGTCCCTTTAATTAAACTACTTGTAAGGACATTTACTCACAAGTCTTGCTTCAACAATGCAAACTTTTATTATAATGAGGCTATATAAACATTAATACATGATATGCAGATTAACTATAAATATACAGCACTGAATTAAACATCAATATTACACTAATACATATGCCCATTCTATCACATATAAATACAGTACTGATGTAACATCAATATCACACTAATATATACCCATTCTATGTGAGTGTGTGTGGTATGCTGTAAAGGAGGTTTTCAGTAGAAAGTACTCACGTGGTGTTATCAGAGCAAAATCCCAGAGACAAGAGAACGACCCCCAGTGTGTAGGGTCTTTTATTGTAAGTTTTCATGCTTCCCCCAATGATGATGTCACTCATACCCAACCCCCTTATCCTGTCCAGGTATATGGTTACCAAGCATTCTTGGGGAGAGGGCATATCGTCACCCAAAACGGTCTTTATAGTTCTTTTACTTAAACCAGCTGGTCATCCTTATCAGATAGAATATTTAGGAGTCCTGGTAATGTGATCTCTCTACATTCCAAAGTGACTATTTTCATCCCAGTATATCTGAATGACGAGTTAACCCCTTCCTGATTAAACAGCTGAGTTCTTACTGTATTATGCCATATATTGCCCCTTTCTGTCCACAGCTTAGTTCTTACAGATTTTGCCATTATTACAACATACAAGTATGTAAACAACTGGCATGAATAATCTTGTGTTAATAAATTCTTAGTAACTGCCATCATGGCTGTTTAAGGTCTAGCTCTTGGGAGGCTTCCTGGCCCATGGTTGTGCAGGATATTTCTCAGTCTGGTTGCCTTTCTCTTAGCTGTTCTTTGGTGAGGAATTGCAGCAGTTCTTTAGGGGAGTTGAAATATTTGGGTCCTGCAGTAGTCTGCAGCCTGAGTTTCGCCGGGTACAACAGGTTCACTCTCCTCCCTTCTCCATGAAAGAGAAGTACTTTACAAAAAAAATTGATAATGGATTAAGAAACCAGAGTCCACATTTAGTCCAGAATTTAACAAGTTGAAGTGCATTATCATTTTCATTTCAAAGGTTTTTCTTTCCATGGTGTTGTTGAAGGTGCCTTGAGTGGTCAGGTTGGGTGAAATGGTGACCAACAGGGGTACAGTATTTTGTTTCACAGTGGTTTTTGATTGAGTGTCTGTGCAAGTTTATCCGAATGTGCAGTTTTTGGCTTGTTTTGCCAATATAACATCCCATTTCACATGCAGTGCAATGTATCATGTATACCACATTTGCAGATATACATGAATATGCCCCTTTAATGTTATAGGATTTGCTCTTGTGATTAGCTGTGTTGCTTTCACAAATGTGTTGACATAGTTTGCAGAGAGCTTTGTTGCAGCGCTTGGTTCCATTCTGGGTGTTCTTTTTACCAAGGGGTAGCTTTCTGTGGACCAGTTTCTGTTTTAGGTTGGGTGGTTGTCTGAGTGCCAGGATAGGGGGTTTTGGAAAGTGTGGGATCCTCTAAGAGTAGTGGCTGTAAGTCTTTTATGATTTTTCGTATTCCTTCTACAGCAGGGTTATATTTGACAACTAGTGGGATACGTGATATGTTTTTCTTCTCCCTATGTTAAGGGTTAATGAACCTGACTAGCGCCATCTTGTTCTTTACATACATCCTGTAATGATTAAACTTTATTATAATGGGTTATTATGTAGTGAGAAATATAGGCTTGTTATTTTACTCTGCTAAGCCAGCTAACCTTGTAGATGTCCCTGGCACTATGCCCAGGAGGGTATTATCTCAATAAGATGGTCAACCGACCTTGTTGTTCTCGCAGATGCATTTCTTGTTATGACTATATAGATTGTTTAGAGCTAGTAACTTTCCAGAATAACACTGTGTATAACTGTGTAAAATGATGCAACCATAACGTGTCATCAAGTTAACCCTGTACACTGTAATTGGTGCCTATAAGACATGTTGTGTGTCTTTCAATAAAGAAGAATGGTTTTTGGATCATTGCTGCATGGTCTGAGTCTGTTCTAAGGATATCCTTATCAGATAATCTACATCTGCTTCAGGTGGTACAGTGGGCCCGCGGCTTCGGCCTGACCTGACACTCCCCCCCTGAAACCAACACCTTACAGTTTCTGGTGTCAGAAGTGGGATTCGCAGTCGGTAAGTATGAGTGTTTTTACTCTACTTTCCCTCTGTGAATCTGAACCTAAATTTAGTCTTGTAATAGGTGTTGGTAATATATGATAAAGGGTTAAAAGTGATTCCTGCAGTAAAGAGAGAAGCAGGGTTTTGTGTGAAGGTTTCAGTCCTGTTGGCACGTGTGATAATCCCTCTAGCCAGGTATACAGTCCTGGGCTAGGTTTAAGACAGGTATTACAGTCCTGTCTGGTAAGCACGCAAGATAATAATTGGCATGCAAGGTGGCATGGCCATGTGACAGTGAGTTTGAGTCTCACGTGTGTTTAAGTTTTCCATATCCATTTCCCATAATAGAGTTTTGTTACCCACCTGGATCTAATGTTTGATATCTGATGCTTTGCTTTGCTTATTTGCTTTTTATTGCTATAAAATTGTGCTGTGCTTAGAAAATATTAAGTGGCTATGCATTTTATTATTGTTGTTATTATTGTGTTGAGGAATGGGATCTGCTGATAGATAATAATGCACAGAGAAGAGTACATATTTCATGTCTACAAAAGGGTTAACAGTTTCTGTTAAAGACGGAAACATTTCAAGCAGAGAGACATACTGCATCCACTCGGGAGGGGGATCATAAAAACATACTGTTAGTAGGCACTGCTGTGTAGAATCAAAGAGCAATCTCTGTGTTAAAGAATGTAGCGGGCAAAGAAGGGGGGCCGCCACCGAGCGCACACACAGATCAGAGAACAGAGAAAAAAAAAACTGTTACAGCAGCTCCTTTGGTAAAACTCTTTCTCTCTTTGTTTGCAGTAATGAAAAGGAAATTTTGTATATTTTTATGTGTCATGTGTTATGTGTCTGTTATTATGTGTCAAAGAGTTGTTTAGATCAACAGAATAACAAAATAAACAAACAAAAAAAGTAACGGAGGATATTTTTATCCTGTTTTGAAATGTTTTCTCAATTTGTGAGGAGATGGCCATTCTTTGCAAATTCGGAGACTTTCAAATACATTGTAAATTTGTTGGAAAGTTGATCTTATTGTATTTTTATGTGTCTTTGGTATGTTATGGAATATTTGTTTTCCGGAGGAGGAAAGGAGAAAAAAAAGGGGGAGTGAATTCTGGTATGGGCTTGTGTGAGTGTATCGCTGTAAAAAAAGAAATGTTTCTTTCTGTTTCTTTGCTGGGAAATCAGACGTTGTAAGGAGGTATTTTGTAGTGTTACTTTTATAAATGTATTTTAGAGTCAACAGCATGTTTTAAGTATGTGTGTTATATATGCAGTTTTAGTTTTAAGTGATAATTGTTGTATGCAAGTATAAATAAAACTGTCCACCTGGTGCGGCATATAAATATATGGTTTTTGCAAGTGAAGTAAGACTTTGAAAGTGCGATGGTGTGTGTGAATTTTGTCACTGTCTAGTAAATATGAGAGTTTTTCTGGTATGATTAATGGGCAAATCGAAATAGATGGCGCTGGTCTTGGTGTGTAGTTAATTTTTCTAATAATAGATAGAAATGGATCCTTTAATAATGTGAGTTCAGCTTCTAAGGTGTGTCTTTCTCCAAAGGATAGGAAGGCAAATTCCAAAGATGATATCAGCTGGGCTGGAAATGGATTAAAAACCCCATCAGCAGTAAAATAGTAACTTTTATTTTAAATCAAGTAGTAACTTACTTATCCAATATAGTAAGTCCGGCTCGTCACAGGAAAGAATGATTCCAGATATGAAAGATAAAAAATTTTATTTTAGCTCTACGCGTTTCAACGCTCAAGCGTCTTTTTCAAGAGCAGTAAAAACAGATAAAAAAGTTTGCATAATACTGTGACTCATTGTAGCCGGGTTTATATACAGCTGTATCGATGTTCCAATTTCCTGTGTCCAACAGGAAATTGGACTCACATAAAAGATATACATAAAGGACTTTATATGAATGTTTAAGCCCAACCTTTTGTTCTTTACATCGCTAAATCTTTTTTATGTCGCTATATCAAAGCTTAATAAAATACTTTTGTAATGTGGTTCGGCATAAACATACAAACATAGATGATAGCCAATGGTAGCGTTCCTTTGAGATTTCATCCAATGAAAAAACACTGATAAATTAAGTTCCCATTCGAGTATTCCTTTTGTTTTGGTTCCTTTTCAGGTCCGCCATAATGTCACGTGTTTTTTTCTAGCCAATCCGATCTTACTGGAATGTTCTCCGTTGGTGTATGACGTTGCGTGGGCTTGTTTGGTCACGTGTTGTTTTTAGCCAATCCTAAGCGATCCTTTTTTCAGTGTCTCTGTTCGAATGTATCGATGTTTCACATTTTGGGCTCAATATGAACCGGCATTCTATAGATAGAAAAAGAAGGGAAAGCGGCAGTATCCATTCTAATCGTATATGAAACAATTGTATTCTACATGATATTTCTACAACAACTTTAGACAGCATTGGGACCATATTCGAATAATATAAAAACAATACAAAAAATAATATAATTATAAAGAAATCTTTTTTCAGTGTTTTACAAGCCGAACAGCATCATAAACAAGCCGAACGGCGCTATAAAAAGTGATAACAGAAGAAACATTGTGCAATAAAATTTATCATTTCCTTAAGACAATACTTCTTCTAAATGTTTTTAACAATTCTAATGAAAAAATCTTTAGTGTGTGATATATGGTTTAATGAAAAAAAGAAGAAAAATAAAACCATTTTTTCGTTTAATATTATAACTTGTGTCTGTCTTAAAGAGACAGAATAAAATTAATAGTGAATGTTGTATTAAATATTGAATACTATGTTTTATGAATAATGTGTGTAGTATAAATTCTAGTGTTCTTGACATTTTATTCTATGTAGGGTCAAATGAATGCAATGTACTGTTATTTTGTTATATTTGAACCTCACATCGTGTTTCTGCATTTGTTAGATTAAGCATGCACTGCTCCATCCCCTTTAGAATGTATATATTTACAGCTTAACTTGAAATCTGATGCTTCCGATCCATACATCACAAGAAGGTGGAACTATCTATTTATACTGCTACAGTGCCAGCAAAGATTTACACTAGAATGTCCTAACCTATACTGTTACACAGTCTAACTGTTCCTAGTCCAACTCTCTGCTATCTTAGTTAATTACTTTAGGGCTAGTGTGGTATAGCTTATGCAGGAGATGATTACTGTTCTCCCCCTACCCTACCCGCAAGGCTCATTATTTCTAGTGATGGACACCCATATATACGTACAATTGTTTGCATTGTTTTCTCCTATTTACCTTGGTTGTACAGGCATGGTCAGCGGCCGGGACTACGCCTCCATAATCAATGTCTAGAAATGTTGGTGTTCCATTATGTTTAATAGATATATCCTATTGTCATGGTGTTCCCCCAATATTGGTGTCTATTCTCCTCACAGTGTGTCATTTGCTCCCGCGTTACTCCAAGCTATAGGACCTCCTACTACCTTATTAGCAGCCTTTTATAGATAGGTATATATTATGTTTTAATGGTTCTAGCGCAATCCACATAGCCCACTTTTTAGTTCTGTTTGTAGACCTTCTATTTATGGTGATGTTTGTTGCCCAGACTTACCAAACCTTATTTGCTACCTACATAGTGTATCCAGGGACTAACTGCGGTGCTCACCTTATTAACTAATTTATCCCAACTGGCATATATATGAAAGAGAGTATAATACACTGACTAATACTCTTGCCTACTTAGCTCATAAATATATTACCAATTGCTAAGATGTTATAACCTGAGGTGTAGCGAGACCTTGCAGCTCAATGCAGTGCTTTTCGGGCAGGCAGGTCCTGCATCATTATTCTTATCATTTATGCCTTTTTCATGCACTATATTTCAGATAAGCCCTATAAATTTCGCCAAATGTGCAATCATTGAACCCTTGGTTCCCTTGATTTAAGTGCTCCTTTGACATAGCGTACTCCCATCATACCAATAACCTGTTACTTTACAATGACCACCTCCCCCCCCTCCCATTTTCAAATAATATACTTCCTAACTTAGGAGGGTTATCTGAGCGGTGTATCTTGCTTGTACCGCACCTTGACTTCATTTAATTTCCATAAATCCTGCACTGCAATATGACAATGACCATATGTTTCCCCCCCAGCTTTGCAGGATTGATTGACATTTCCTTTTTGTTAATCATAAAAAATTAAAAGAATAAAACAAAGTTTCTCATCTCGGATCCAAGAGTGATCCCAATCTACTTAAATTTACCTGCTATAACCATACCCAAAATACATCATTATAAGGCCTTAGAGTGGCTTGTTAAAATTGATCAGTAGGTCTAAAGTCTTAAAGGCAATTTTTGCGTATTTTAGGTTTATGTAATGTCATGCAATGTAACTATACACTGTATTTGTGCTTTTTCCAATGACATTTTTTGTATGTTTGCCTTCTACGAAACTTTAATAAAAAGTATATATAAAAAAAATTAAAAAAAAATTAAAAAAAAATATTGCAACATATCATGAGGTGTCTGATCCAGTGAAACTCTATGGGTCAATCTATATATTTGTTTAAATTTAGCTGCAAATACCCATGGGTCATCATTTAATGCCACTTGCATTTCTGCAAGAGAGTGACTGTCTAAATCTGTACTCCCTGTGGCTAGTTTACAAACTGCTTTTAATCTGTCCCCATCTGAACCCCATTTATCCTCCTTAAACCAATCTGTGTTCAAATTAACTGGACTTGCGACTGGTGGTCCTAATCTAGCCGCAATTCTGCCTGGAAGCCAAATCTTTAACATTATACATGCTTCTTCAGAAATAAGCATGTATTGTTTTATTGCAGACTCAAAATTTGACATGTTAGTAAATACATCTGCTTTTACATCATACACTGAAACGAGAGGTTTTAACTTTACCAGTTGTCTTGTTACTTTATCTCTATCTTGGGTTTTAATGGTAGTTGTTACCAGGGATGGTGTTCCAGGAGAGGTGGTAGAGAAGAGTAAAGTTTGTGATTGATTTAAATTTCTTGCCCTGGATCTTAAACTGGGTGTTAGTGATAAAGTATCTGTTTAGTGTTTAGTTTTATTTAGTTATCTGTGGAGTTATTATGGGAATGTGTGTGATCACATCTTTTCTCACTGTGTGGAATAGGCACCCTGCCCCCATCATCATGTGGCTAATCCTCTTCAGAAGCAGATGGATTCTCCTGATTTAACACTGCAATAGGGGTTAAGTTTGCAAGACCCTGTAAGTTCCCCTCTTGCATCAAAATTTTCCTCGAAGGTATTAATATATTCTGCATTTATGTCACATGTGGGACAATTCTCATCTAATGTGTTAACATTGCTTTCTGTTACTATGGCTATTGGGGAATGTCCAGTGATTGCTCTATTCAATTGGTCTTTGATTGCTAACAACAGTTTGATGCAATTCTGTAACTTAGACTTTTCTTTTGTTAAACAAAACCTCTTTTTGTCAATAAGCTTATTTTCATTCTCACATTGCAACCATAAATCTTTCAGTCTTTTAACTATATTAGTATTTTCATCTATAACAGGCTCAAATGTGCTACGTTCTGCATATTTAACAATTAATTCCATACTCACACTTGAAGTGTCTTCAGACTGCCAGCAAATCAGATTCATGTCCTGCGTGATATGATTTTCTCTATGTTGGGTTTGACTGATCCCTAGGTATTCACCTAAATGCCTCTTGGATCACTAGTCCTGGCCAAGGACTTATTGCTGAATTGCTCAAAGCAAAAACAGTATAGCAACAGAAAAACTAGGTTCAATTTCCGTCCAAAAATCACACTTGTATTATAGAAAAGAACATGGATTTGTCCCCCCCCTTAAAACAAGTCTATGTTGGTAAGAAAATTATCGCTGGCTAACCAAATGAAATAAATTAAATAAATCTATATTTCTTCATGTCTGTTTACTATACTTGTAGTGATATGCTAATATTCATTTTAATAATCCCTTATGGATTATTATACCAACTGTAAAATATTAACACACAATCACTAGCTTAAAGGGATACTGTACCCAAATTTTTTCTTTTGTAATTCAGAAAGAGCATGCAATTTTAAGCAACTTTCTAATTTACTCCTATTATCAATTTTTCTTCGTTCTCTTGCTATCATTATTTGAAAAAGAAGGCATCTAAGCTTTTTTTTGGTTTTAGTACTCTGGACAGCACTTTTTTATTGGTGGATGAATTTATCCACCAATCAGCAAGGACAACCCAGGTTGTTTACCAAAAATGGGCCGGCATCTAAACTTACATTCTTGCATTTCAAATAAATATACCAAGAGACTGAAGACAATTTGATAATAGGAGTAAATTAGAAAATTGCTTAAAATTTCATGCTCAATCTGAATCACGAAAGAAATTTTTTGGGTACAGTGTCCCTTTAATTAAACTACTTGTAAGGACATTTACTCACAAGTCTTGCTTCAACAATGCAAACTTTTATTATAATGAGGCTATATAAACATTAATACATGATATGCAGATTAACTATAAATATACAGCACTGAATTAAACATCAATATTACACTAATACATATGCCCATTCTATCACATATAAATACAGTACTGATGTAACATCAATATCACACTAATATATACCCATTCTATGTGAGTGTGTGTGGTATGCTGTAAAGGAGGTTTTCAGTAGAAAGTACTCACGTGGTGTTATCAGAGCAAAATCCCAGAGACAAGAGAACGACCCCCAGTGTGTAGGGTCTTTTATTGTAAGTTTTCATGCTTCCCCCAATGATGATGTCACTCATACCCAACCCCCTTATCCTGTCCAGGTATATGGTTACCAAGCATTCTTGGGGAGAGGGCATATCGTCACCCAAAACGGTCTTTATAGTTCTTTTACTTAAACCAGCTGGTCATCCTTATCAGATAGAATATTTAGGAGTCCTGGTAATGTGATCTCTCTACATTCCAAAGTGACTATTTTGATCCCAGTATATCTGAATGACGAGTTAACCCCTTCCTGATTAAACAGCTGAGTTCTTACTGTATTATGCCATATATTGCCCCTTTCTGTCCACAGCTTAGTTCTTACAGATTTTGCCATTATTACAACATACAAGTATGTAAACAACTGGCATGAATAATCTTGTGTTAATAAATTCTTAGTAACTGCCATCATGGCTGTTTAAGGTCTAGCTCTTGGGAGGCTTCCTGGCCCATGGTTGTGCAGGATATTTCTCAGTCTGGTTGCCTTTCTCTTAGCTGTTCTTTGGTGAGGAATTGCAGCAGTTCTTTAGGGGAGTTGAAATATTTGGGTCCTGCAGTAGTCTGCAGCCTGAGTTTCGCCGGGTACAACAGGTTCACTCTCCTCCCTTCTCCATGAAAGAGAAGTACTTTACAAAAAAAATTGATAATGGATTAAGAAACCAGAGTCCACATTTAGTCCAGAATTTAACAAGTTGAAGTGCATTATCATTTTCATTTCAAAGGTTTTTCTTTCCATGGTGTTGTTGAAGGTGCCTTGAGTGGTCAGGTTGGGTGAAATGGTGACCAACAGGGGTACAGTATTTTGTTTCACAGTGGTTTTTGATTGAGTGTCTGTGCAAGTTTATCCGAATGTGCAGTTTTTGGCTTGTTTCGCCAATATAACATCCCATTTCACATGCAGTGCAATGTATCATGTATACCACATTTGCAGATATACATGAATATGCCCCTTTAATGTTATAGGATTTGCTCTTGTGATTAGCTGTGTTGCTTTCACAAATGTGTTGACATAGTTTGCAGAGAGCTTTGTTGCAGCGCTTGGTTCCATTCTGGGTGTTCTTTTTACCAAGGGGTAGCTTTCTGTGGACCAGTTTCTGTTTTAGGTTGGGTGGTTGTCTGAGTGCCAGGATAGGGGGTTTTGGAAAGTGTGGGATCCTCTAAGAGTAGTGGCTGTAAGTCTTTTATGATTTTTCGTATTCCTTCTACAGCAGGGTTATATTTGACAACTAGTGGGATACGTGATATGTTTTTCTTCTCCCTATGTTAAGGGTTAATGAACCTGACTAGCGCCATCTTGTTCTTTACATACATCCTGTAATGATTAAACTTTATTATAATGGGTTATTATGTAGTGAGAAATATAGGCTTGTTATTTTACTCTGCTAAGCCAGCTAACCTTGTAGATGTCCCTGGCACTATGCCCAGGAGGGTATTATCTCAATAAGATGGTCAACCGACCTTGTTGTTCTCGCAGATGCATTTCTTGTTATGACTATATAGATTGTTTAGAGCTAGTAACTTTCCAGAATAACACTGTGTATAACTGTGTAAAATGATGCAACCATAACGTGTCATCAAGTTAACCCTGTACACTGTAATTGGTGCCTATAAGACATGTTGTGTGTCTTTCAATAAAGAAGAATGGTTTTTGGATCATTGCTGCATGGTCTGAGTCTGTTCTAAGGATATCCTTATTAGATAATCTACATCTGCTTCAGGTGGTACAGTGGGCCCGCGGCTTCGGCCTGACCTGACACTCCCCCCCTGAAACCAACACCTTACAGTTTCTGGTGTCAGAAGTGGGATTCGCAGTCGGTAAGTATGAGTGTTTTTACTCTACTTTCCCTCTGTGAATCTGAACCTAAATTTAGTCTTGTAATAGGTGTTGGTAATATATGATAAAGGGTTAAAAGTGATTCCTGCAGTAAAGAGAGAAGCAGGGTTTTGTGTGAAGGTTTCAGTCCTGTTGGCACGTGTGATAATCCCTCTAGCCAGGTATACAGTCCTGGGCTAGGTTTAAGACAGGTATTACAGTCCTGTCTGGTAAGCACGCAAGATAATAATTGGCATGCAAGGTGGCATGGCCATGTGACAGTGAGTTTGAGTCTCACGTGTGTTTAAGTTTTCCATATCCATTTCCCATAATAGAGTTTTGTTACCCACCTGGATCTAATGTTTGATATCTGATGCTTTGCTTTGCTTATTTGCTTTTTATTGCTATAAAATTGTGCTGTGCTTAGAAAATATTAAGTGGCTATGCATTTTATTATTGTTGTTATTATTGTGTTGAGGAATGGGATCTGCTGATAGATAATAATGCACAGAGAAGAGTACATATTTCATGTCTACAAAAGGGTTAACAGTTTCTGTTAAAGACGGAAACATTTCAAGCAGAGAGACATACTGCATCCACTCGGGAGGGGGATCATAAAAACATACTGTTAGTAGGCACTGCTGTGTAGAATCAAAGAGCAATCTCTGTGTTAAAGAATGTAGCGGGCAAAGAAGGGGGGCCGCCACCGAGCGCACACACAGATCAGAGAACAGAGAAAAAAAAAAACTGTTACAGCAGCTCCTTTGGTAAAACTCTTTCTCTCTTTGTTTGCAGTAATGAAAAGGAAATTTTGTATATTTTTATGTGTCATGTGTTATGTGTCTGTTATTATGTGTCAAAGAGTTGTTTAGATCAACAGAATAACAAAATAAACAAACAAAAAAAGTAACGGAGGATATTTTTATCCTGTTTTGAAATGTTTTCTCAATTTGTGAGGAGATGGCCATTCTTTGCAAATTCGGAGACTTTCAAATACATTGTAAATTTGTTGGAAAGTTGATCTTATTGTATTTTTATGTGTCTTTGGTATGTTATGGAATATTTGTTTTCCGGAGGAGGAAAGGAGAAAAAAAAGGGGGAGTGAATTCTGGTATGGGCTTGTGTGAGTGTATCGCTGTAAAAAAAGAAATGTTTCTTTCTGTTTCTTTGCTGGGAAATCAGACGTTGTAAGGAGGTATTTTGTAGTGTTACTTTTATAAATGTATTTTAGAGTCAACAGCATGTTTTAAGTATGTGTGTTATATATGCAGTTTTAGTTTTAAGTGATAATTGTTGTATGCAAGTATAAATAAAACTGTCCACCTGGTGCGGCATATAAATATATGGTTTTTGCAAGTGAAGTAAGACTTTGAAAGTGCGATGGTGTGTGTGAATTTTGTCACTGTCTAGTAAATATGAGAGTTTTTCTGGTATGATTAATGGGCAAATCGAAATAGATGGCGCTGGTCTTGGTGTGTAGTTAATTTTTCTAATAATAGATAGAAATGGATCCTTTAATAATGTGAGTTCAGCTTCTAAGGTGTGTCTTTCTCCAAAGGATAGGAAGGCAAATTCCAAAGATGATATCAGCTGGGCTGGAAATGGATTAAAAACCCCATCAGCAGTAAAATAGTAACTTTTATTTTAAATCAAGTAGTAACTTACTTATCCAATATAGTAAGTCCGGCTCGTCACAGGAAAGAATGATTCCAGATATGAAAGATAAAAATATTTATTTTAGCTCTACGCGTTTCAACGCTCAAGCGTCTTTTTCAAGAGCAGTAAAAACAGATAAAAAAGTTTGCATAATACTGTGACTCATTGTAGCCGGGTTTATATACAGCTGTATCGATGTTCCAATTTCCTGTGTCCAACAGGAAATTGGACTCACATAAAAGATATACATAAAGGACTTTATATGAATGTTTAAGCCCAACCTTTTGTTCTTTACATCGCTAAATCTTTTTTATGTCGCTATATCAAAGCTTAATAAAATACTTTTGTAATGTGGTTCGGCATAAACATACAAACATAGATGATAGCCAATGGTAGCGTTCCTTTGAGATTTCATCCAATGAAAAAACACTGATAAATTAAGTTCCCATTCAAGTATTCCTTTTGTTTTGGTTCCTTTTCAGGTCCGCCATAATGTCACGTGTTTTTTTCTAGCCAATCCGATCTTACTGGAATGTTCTCCGTTGGTGTATGACGTTGCGTGGGCTTGTTTGGTCACGTGTTGTTTTTAGCCAATCCTAAGCGATCCTTTTTTCAGTGTCTCTGTTCGAATGTATTGATGTTTCACATTTTGGGCTCAATATGAACCGGCATTCTATAGATAGAAAAAGAAGGGAAAGCGGCAGTATCCATTCTAATCGTATATGAAACAATTGTATTCTACATGATATTTCTACAACAACTTTAGACAGCATTGGGACCATATTCGAATAATATAAAAACAATACAAAAAATAATATAATTATAAAGAAATCTTTTTTCAGTGTTTTACAAGCCGAACAGCATCATAAACAAGCCGAACGGCGCTATAAAAAGTGATAACAGAAGAAACATTGTGCAATAAAATTTATCATTTCCTTAAGACAATACTTCTTCTAAATGTTTTTAACAATTCTAATGAAAAAATCTTTAGTGTGTGATATATGGTTTAATGAAAAAAAGAAGAAAAATAAAACCATTTTTTCGTTTAATATTATAACTTGTGTCTGTCTTAAAGAGACAGAATAAAATTAATAGTGAATGTTGTATTAAATATTGAATACTATGTTTTATGAATAATGTGTGTAGTATAAATTCTAGTGACTAATTTAGGTGATAAAAAATTAACATTTGGAAATATTTAAAAAGGTGACGCTATTTTCATAAGGGTTTAAGATTGTGGCCCCTAATATTTATAAACTATTAGTTTAGATAAAAGCCGCTATTCGAATGTTTTTATTTAACCCCCAATGGTTGTAGGTTCTAAGTGTGTGGATCCACCATAATTCTCTCTTATTTAATTCATGTTCCAAAAATCCTCCTCTCCAATGGGTGGATACTTTCTCTATTCCTATCCATGAGAAGTTGCTGAAATCAAATTTGGGACAAGTATTGCAATGTAAAGGAACACCATGGTCTTCATGTTTCTTATCTATTTTGTTAAGATGTTCTAAAATGCGAGTCTTAAGAAATCTAGTAGTTTGTCCTAAATATTGGATTTGACAATTACACTGCAGTAAATATATAACATTTTTGGTTTTACATGTGATGAAATGTTTGATTATGTAGGTTTTACCTGTTGTGAAAGAAGTGAAGGATTTATGGGTTCTTTTGGTATAATTGCAACCTTTACATTTCCCACATGTGTAGAAACCCTGTAAATTTGAAATACTTAAGGGTGGTTTAGGAGCCATCCCCTTTATTAGTGATGGAGCATATTTTTAACTAATTGTCTATCTGCTTCAAGATTGCTTGAAGAATAACCATTTTCTAAGAATCTGTTTTTAAGTATTATTGATTGCTCCTCGTAATCTTCTATTCTGTCACAATTTCTCCTAATTCGTTGGAATTGTCCTCTAGGTATTGCTTTTAACCATGACGGATGATGTTGACTGTCATGTTGAATGTATGTATTTACATCACATTCTTTAAAGTCTGTTTTAGTATGTATACATCCATCAATGGTTATGATGGACAAGTCTAGAAAAGTTGCTTTGATGTTGTGCAGCTCTGGGGTTAATATGATGTTCATATTGTTCTTATTAAGATTGTTGACAAATTGCTAACAATTATCTATACTTCCCCTCCAAATGATTAATGGGTTAAGTATGTTGTATTTGTAAGATCTGTGCACGGAGTTAGTGGAAAAGATAAAATATAGTCATAGGCTGTATATCATTAAATTTATCTAAAAGTATTTGGGTCCGTTTCTGTTGCAAGTAAATTAATATGCAGGTCATGATACAGTACAGAAGTTGAATTTGTGTGGTAAATCATACAAGCAGCCTAAATTATGGTTAGGGTATACATATGTAATTTACGTGATAAATGGGTAGTCCTTAAAGGGACAGTCCACTGTAACATAGTTTTGATATTAATGTATTGTCAATGGCTTGTTATACAAGCTGAATAGTTTAAAATGTAGGAGAAGTTGCATTTGCAAGTTTGTGTATATATGAAGTAAATTGTAATGGGTTGAATTTCGGATAATCCTTATGTTATATTTGTCTGTAAAATCAGAGCTCAGTGCGTGGACGGAGAAATAGAAAATTGTAATTTTATTATTTAAAAGACCAGTTCACTCATGTGAAAGGAGTTCAGGAGCAGCAATAACTCTGTATTAGTAGTTTGCAAAATATATTTTTTGAGATCTTTCTTTGTATTATTCTTTTTAAATCTGCCGTTTAGATAGCAGATATTTATTTTGCAGTGTAACTTAATTCTCTCTGTAATACAAACTGAATTGATAAGTTGTCTACAATCTTAGTGTTGCGATCTGTGAGACTAGCGGGAAAAAAAAAGACAAACAGAGGAGTGAAAATATTTAAAGGGATACAGGCAAACTGATATAAAATCTGAGATTGTAAGGAAATATTTACAGAGAAGACAATGAGGTTTACTGTAAGCCTAACACTAGTATATTTAACTGTGTCAGCAGTTTCAATTAAAGATTATTTTTCATTTGGGTAAAATGTCCCTTTAACTAGCCTGCATCCCACTGTGAGTGCGCTTTTATGCTGCTTATGCTTGCTTAGGCTATTTAATGAACGTCAGTATACATTTTTATTACAAGTAAGGCCAATGGATCATATTTAAAGGGGAAATTGTATTATTATTCTTTTGTAGAAAGCTCATTTTTTGTGTTATATGCAATTGTTATATTTGGCTAGAGAGCTACAGACTGGTGAATATCAAATTATACACAGAGTTAGATCCAATAATTGTGTTGTTGTTAAAGTTTTGGTTATGTAAAAGTATAGACTGGCTTCTTGAGTTTTTTGTGTCACATATGATTTATTTCACCATGGATTTGCATGGTGCATGCGGGCAGGAGCTAAAAAGAAGGGTGACTGTACCATGGTTATCTGATCTTTCCCAAAATAGGATAATAATAATTTTCCACCACACCGGGCCAGAAGTTCCCCCTCGACCACGAGGGTAGGGAACGCCGGAGTATCACTTGGCCATAATAAGCCATCCGGACACGCACAGGTTCCCCAGATATAAGAGCAGCGGACTGGCTCCAGCTGGGAACATTGGTAACCCGCCGTCAAGTGAAGGCAGCAGACGGAACAGCAGTGCAGGCACACTGCTGCATAGAGGAGAGAGGGGACAGACTTGGATTTTGGACACTGGAAACCGGGACAAGGATCAACAGATAAGTACCCTGCTTTATTTTTATAAATGCAATAAAGGGCAGCAGGTACCATTACAGGGACAAATGTTAGCTAAGGCCAGAGAGGATAAATAAACGGGGGAAGCTGTGTGCATAATCCTTAGGAGTGGAAAGAGGGATTACCTGCTAGATGTAGGGCCCAGAATTGAAGAGACATTGTTTAAAATATCAAACAATCAACCCCCCCCCCCTGTCGTGGCCTAGCATTGGGCACTACAAAGCTAACTTAAAACACAGTGTGAATAACCATAATTTGTCTGTCCCGCGTTATCATCACACCTGGACACTGCACATGGACTAATGCACCTAGTAAACCAGAAGAGAAGGAGACCCAGGTTTGCAGTGCATACATCTAGGTGACCCGCACCCATTAAGGGTAAATAAAATAGCCTGGTATATGGATGGCTTGGATGGCTTCTCTATTTTTTATAAATCCTCCCTACACATTTAAATGACTTTGTAGAATAAGACACTCCTTCCTCTAATATAACTTGGACACATAGAAATTTGGAACAAAGATACCTGCTCAGTTCTAATAGGACTGATGCCATATACTTGAAGAGGCAACAGTGAAATAGCCCCCTCTGCTTTTATTTCTGCTGATATTTTAAGCAGCAAAGGTTTGAGCCTTAGAGGAAAAGGGATCCTAATAAAGAGACGGATTAGTAATCTTTGTTGTAATAACTGATCAGATACAAGCCTGTCAAGATCTCTATAGCTAAAAGGATTACAAGTGGAATATTTGTACTGGGTATTGAACTGAGTTCAGCACTTGGGAGCGCTAAAAACACTTTTTTGGGAGCGCTAAAAACACTTTTTTTGGATAACGCAACAATTAACCTATCAACAAAATTATATTAAGAAGGGTTCCTGAAATAGAACGCTGCTATTATAAGTGGGCAGAAGAAATACTGTATACTAGAAAGCATTACTAATGCTAATGGTGTAATAACTTGTGCTGGAAAAATTTTCGCTCTTTTCCTTGCTCTTTTTTTTTTTTTTATTATCTATGAAGGATGTGAAATGTATGATATAACAGATGAATATTATGAGTGGATAGCTCTGATAGACTCAAGTGTACATAAAAGGGTAAACTCAAGATAGGGTAGGAAATTTACAAGGTGAAATATTTTTTATAGTCTATATTATCCTACACTACAGTAGGCCGTGAGTGATCTCTCTAAAAACCCAAAACGCATACAGGCCTGACATCGTTATAGATAAAGGGCTGAGAATAAACAGACAAAGATAGTATCATAAGGGATGTATCAGAGTCATTCTCACTTAAGGGTTAAAAACCGGTTAGTAAAACTTTCTAACAGATAATTCCTCTATCTCTTTATATTGTGCCATATTTAAGGACACAAGTAAATGCCTATGCAAGGCTCCAACCTTTTTAGAAGGGATGCATAAGGAAACCAGATAATATTGTTAAGACAGAAATATCTTATAGGGGGAAACACAGTGGTCCAGACAGAGATTGACTGGTTAATCTTCTATCACTGACTAATGATATGGTAGCTACACCCGGATGTTAGTTAGTGTGGCTCTGTATTTTGACCAAGTAGTTTTGCAACTCTGAACTTGGGCATAAAACAGGAGTAAAATAAGTAATAATAATGTAATAATACAGAAAGTGGGTAAAAATATTGACAGAGGTACCCATATTAATCCTGTCGTTTAATGTGAAAACTAGCTTAATTACTACAGATTATACAATTACTGAAAACCTTTTTTTTTTTCTTTTTTTTTTACTCACTTAAATGCACTTACTTTTCACAGAGATACACAAATCTACACAGATATATATATACATATATATATATATACACACATATATGGATAAATATATAACAAAAAACAAACTTAAATCACCTATCATGTCGTCTAGAAATAGGAATCACGAAAAAAAAAGTAGTAATAAATCCTCTTCAGAGACTCTGGAGGGATTGGATGAAAGCACTGCACAGGGCACAAATAATGAGGAATTAGTTAAGCAACTTAATGCACTTTTTCACCAAAATTTGACTTAATTCAAAGTAGTATAAATGAGCTATCTAATGAAGTCAAACACTTCGCAGCTAGGATCACACATGTGGAACAGAGGGTATCCTATGTGGAAGACAGGGAGATACAAAGAGATCAAATGACCCAAAGCATGTCAGTACAGATAGAAGTAATTAAAGCAAAACTAGAAGATCTTGAAAACCGCGCTAGACGGAACAATATTAGACTGATTGGCTTAACAGAAGGGATTCCAGAAAGAGACCTCAAGGAGTTTGCCGAGGGAGAGCTGTTACGTCTACTAAAAATAGAGAAAACTGAGACTACAGTTAAGATAGAAATAATTCATAGACTAGGCCCAGTAAGGAAGACAGTAAATGGAGAACAAATTAATAGAGCAGTCATTATGAAAGTACTACATTTTCAGGACAAAATTAAGATATTCAATGCATACAGAAAATTAAACAGTGAATTAATGTTCGAAGGGAAAAAATTATTACTATTTAACGATTACTCGAGTGAAACCTCTAATGAAAGACGGATTATGGCGCCACTATGTAAAAAATTAATACAGGCAGGGTGGAAAGCTAGACTATTATACCCAGCCAAAATAAATGTACAAACTAAGCAGGGCAACAAATTATTCACAGAGGAAGCAGAAGTCAAATTGTTTATAGAAGAAAATAAAGATTCAGGCAACTTATCTGGGGAAAAGGGAAAATAAACAAGGGAGGAACTATGGAACCTTAAATAGTTACTGGATCCAACACTATGTTGGCCTTGTTAGGATGTTTTTATACTTTTTTACTAGGAAGTCTAGATTAAAAGCTGCCGACTCCATCCATACCCCCATCCTTTGTAATAGGAGGATTAGAGGGCTTAAATAATCATACTTAGTATTGTATTTTATGAACACACCTAACTTTAATATCAGACTGTTATTTCCATGGACATTATTGAATAATGAAATGCTAAGGGACATTTGTCTACAACATCAAGGATACAAAGGGTTAAATGCACACTGACCTACAGTTACCAGCTTATCCAGAGATAAGTGGAAACCAGTTGGAAATTTGATGAACCACTGTATGTAAACAATAGATCAAAAGGATACCACAGGATTCACTAAGACATTTTACAACCCTTGCAATTTACAACCCTTCAGCACAGATGACCTTTTCATCACAGATGGTGTACAAGGCCCTGATTTTATCTCAGTTCCTATCACCAGTAGCCTAAGGACGTCACATTCTACCCCCCTGATCTAATGATGTCATCTAGTCTCTGACTAAAGAAATGTACAGCTGGGTGTGGCCTGGACTGTGTGAAAGAATAAATGACTATATAAGTTAGTTGCCATTGTAGGCTAGGCAAAGCTCTCTTCTCACTCACCTCTCCCCTTCCATCTCTCTCTCTCCCCTTTTCCACCTTCCCTTTCCTTCCCTTACATTAATTAGCAACTTGTTTCTATGTAAATACTTATTTTCTGTCTAATAAAAGATATAATTTCATCAAGCAGTGTCCTGATTTCCTAAGCTAAAGGTAATATTAGTGTGGAAATAGTAACTAAAAAGTTAACAGATTCTAAATTTGGCACCCCATACGGGACGTGGATAAATCACTAATTCCACGTTGAACTACAGCTGAATTTGCTAAACTGAAGTACTGGAGCTGCAAGAACTCTTTGTGAATAGAGGTCGAACTGGACCTGTGTTGGAAATGAACAGATCTACAAGACACTGTGTAGTAAGAAAGCTGCAAGTACTGTAAGTATATGTTTCTTTATGTTTATGTTATGTTCCTGTATGCTACAGAAAAGTAAATGTATTAATTGTTTCTTGCTGAATTAAGTTTACTAAAATCTGAAAACAATAGAGTAACCAGACATTTCTGAGGGTAAAGCGTAATAGGCATAGCCCAGTTTTACATGCAGCGCAAAGGGAGATCCCTCTAGGTCTAGATTTTAGGCTAATAATGCAAAAGGTTTGTTGATGTTTGATGTGTACTTGTGAGTGTGTACATCTGTACTGTGTATAGTGTATTGTGTGAATCTGGTGTGTGTATTGTTAGTAAGAATGGAACTGGTTGAGAAATACATTAAGAAATATGCCTCTGTCACATTTATTACATGTGCAGAAGACCCATTGACACGTCAGTTTTATAATGTAATTAAACAATGCGAAAAGCACAATAATGAACTAAGTAGAAAACTGTTTCAGAAAGACATAGAAAAAAGAGAGCTAAGTAATTTACTAAGTATGTTTCTAAGAATGAAAGATTGCTGAACAGAAAGATTTGGAATGGAAGGCAGAAAGAACTGATATCATAGAACAGCTGGATAAACTTGGTCATTCTATTATGGCTGTTGCTAGTCACTCTGAAAAGAGATGTGAATGTGATACACTGAGTGAAGAGATAGTCAAACTTACTAAAGTGAATGCTGAGCTACAAGAGAGGCTTAATGAATGTGAAGTGAGATGTGGAATGGGAGAGCAATTAGTAACATGTATGGAAGAAAAGGAAATGCAGAGAGAAAATGTTATTGCATCACTTAAGGCAGACTTATGGGAGTCTGAATCACAGCTTTTAAATAAGGAACAATGTATCTTGTCTCTAAAAGCACAGGGGATACAAGACAAATGCAACTGTTACAGGAGTAGTCTAGCACATGTGTGTCCTTTAGAAGTAGATGGTAATGAAAGTCAAACTATAGAACTAGATGGACAAACCCCTAACATTCCTGACAGTCCTTTGTTAACTTTAAACCAAGTCCCCTCTATTCTAACTCCTCAAAAAGAATGCAGACAAACTAACCCTCAATTACAGACTAAAGTAAATAATCATAGTAACTCTGCCCCCCTCACAATACCCGTAATAATTTGTGTCATATTTTAGGTCACTTTGACACCTCCACATCACCTGTAATCCTTTCTAATAAGTTAGAGGCTGTTACTACTCAGTATAATTTAGGCAACAGAGATGCCTGTGCTTTGCTCAGGGCCTGGTTGCCATCACAATTAGCTGCACAGCTAAGGGCACCAGTAGGCACCCATAAAGGAGTTTCTCCTGATGTTGAAGCAAACTGGGGAAATTCAGGGGACAGATTAAAGGAATTACAGTATGTTATATGTTGTCGTGATGCCAGAGGTACCAGTACCATGGCAAATGCAATTTTAAAGGAAGGAGATGACCCGATTTTGTTTTGCACTGAGTACCTTGCTCTGTATAAGATAACTTATAACTGCCCTAACATGTCCCCAGATGATGCAGATTTTCTTTATTCTATGGCAAATAAATGCACGTTAATTGACAGTAGTACAAGAATCACTCTTAGAAATGCCAGCTCCTATACAAACTTTGTTAACATACTTAAAGATTGGTTTAAAGACTCAAAGCATAAGAATGCTACTCATAATAATATATCTATGCTAACTGAGAGTCAGGGAAAGCAGAGATTTTTGAGACATTGTTTTAAATGTGGAAAGATTGGGCACATCATAAGGGAATGTGTGACATCAATGAGAGATATCAGGAATAAAAATTACATTAGGAGGTAGAACAAAATATCATATTTAAGTAAGGAAGGTAAATACAGTGATATATTTGAAGGTGAACAGGAACATAATATATCTCCTTTAACAAAGATTGAAGTAATAGAAGAAACTACTAAGAAGGAAAATAAATGTCAGCAAACTTGCAAAGAGCCCCCTTCTAAAAAAGACTCTCAGCAAAACTGCAAAGAGCCCCCATCTAAAAAAGGAGGGACAAATGTTCAATTTCAGATGCCTTACATAAACTGGCCATTTTGGGCACTGTTTAATTATACACAATTGGCAATGCATCTATTGATATACAATTTAGCTCAGCCTGTGTATATTGCCAATTAATTGCAGAAATCTGTCTCTACTCTCTACATTCTATTATCCTGTATTCCATGTATAAGTGATGGTAGAATTTTACTTTAGGCAAGTAGAGATTTATTTTGTTTCATTTGTATATACAGTATGTCTATATTAATGCTATGTTTCTTTTTTTTTTAGGGCTATTACTTGAAGAGAAGTGAACTTTGTACAGTCTACTTCTAGAAATTAAGAATTTTGTAATTGTTTATTTTTATTCACAGATTGCTGCTATCCATGAATAAAATGTTTATAGTATAAAGAAATGCATTTCCCCCTTTTTCTTAAAGACCACGTGGTACTTTATGATGAGCTCATCAGTTACATAAATGTAATATAGCCACAAGGAATTGTTTGCAAACAATTGATCATAACCAATTTATTTTAAAAGTCATGGTTTCAATGTGCACAAGTACTATTTTATATGTCTATGTTCTTTTGTTTATGTTACTTAATTTCTTGAACTAACAATTCTGATTATTTACAGAAGCAACCTATACCATCGCCCAAAGAAGCACAAATCCTGTTCCGTTAAGACTAGATATTTTAAAGAGAACAGCAACACGTTTTGTGTGACGTACTGTTTTTATGTTGTGTTTGTTCTGTGTCGTCTTTGTTTTATATGTGTAAAATGGATTAATGTTATTTTTTTGTAATATGGTTCCTTTTCTATCAAGGAACCAAACGGCGGAGATCCCTTCACTACCATTTTTGTATTTTTAAGGACATTTTTTATTCACTACCATTTTTGTATTTTTAAGGACATTTTTTATTCACTACCATTTTTGTATTTTTAAGCACGTTTTATTTTTTTATCTCTTTTTTTTTTTATCACAATAGGTAACATTTTTTTAAATGCTTCCGTATTAGTTTTTTTTATTTATTCTGTTTCGCCACACTGGGCAATGTTTTTCAGTAATATTTTTCATGAGCCAAAGAGTATAACATTGTCCACTTATAGGTCTCTAAGTGCTGACCAGTAGATTATAAGACTGTGTGCATGCCTTGAAGCAGATAATGATACTGTGATTTAATGTTAAAGAAAGTAATATAAATGTTTGCTAAGCTATATGCTATGTTTTGTTTATGACCTCAGATAGCAGGCATTTTGTATTAATAAATTATAATCTGTCACAAATGTATAACATTCAAATCTCACAATATGCCAGAAAATAATTTGCAAAGTTCGAGCACTACTCCTAGTAGTCATAAAGATTGTGTGTGATATGTAACAATTAATTTGTATCATATGTATAATTATTCTGAAAATGCTGATGATTTTATATACATCTCAGATTATTGTTAATTCTAACAGGGTAAAATATATATTGTATTTGTAAAATTGATTTAATCATCATATTCATAATGTGATTGTTAGAATGTGCTACACATTGTAAGGGGATTGTATTTTAGTATTTATTTCATATTTAGAGTATGGATGTGAATGAATGGTTTTATTTCAGGTTGCCCCACTCACAGAAGAAACTATAAAGTGAGCAGTACAACGTTATGATCATAAGTGATTTAATGATCAAAGAGGGGAATGTTGTATTTTATGAACACACCTAACTTTAATATCAGACTGTTATTTCCATGGACATTATTGAATAATGAAATGCTAAGGGTCATTTGTCTACAACATCAAGGATACAAAGGGTTAAATGCACACTGACCTACAGTTACCAGCTTATCCAGAGATAAGTGGAAACCAGTTGGAAATTTGATGAACCACTGTATGTAAACAATAGATCAAAAGGATACCACAGGATTCACTAAGACATTTTACAACCCTTGCAATTTACAACCCTTCAGCACAGATGACCTTTTCATCACAGATGGTGTACAAGGCCCTGATTTTATCTCAGTTCCTATCACCAGTAGCCTAAGGACGTCACATTCTACCCCCCTGATCTAATGATGTCATCTAGTCTCTGACTAAAGAAATGTACAGCTGGGTGTGGGCTGGACTGTGTGAAAGAATAAATGACTATATAAGTTAGTTGCCATTGTAGGCTAGGCAAAGCTCTCTTCTCACTCACCTCTCCCCTTCCATCTCTCTCTCTCCCCTTTTCCACCTTCCCTTTCCTTCCCTTACATTAGTTAGCAACTTGTTTCTATGTAAATACTTATTTTCTAATAAAAGATACAATTTCATCAAGCAGCGTCCTGATTTCCTAAGCTAAAGGTAATATTAGTGTGGAAATAGTAACTAAAAAGTTAGCAGATTCTACACTTAGGTTCATGTTTTAATATGCATACAAATAGAATAAAATGTCTTTTAAAATTATATCATGGAACATAGGGGGAATTACGTCCCCTATTAAAAGGAAAGCTATACTGAAACATGCGAGGAAACTTGGCGCCCAAATAATTTTTCTCCAAGAAACACATCTAAAAAAGGAGGAAGCAATTAAATTACAGGGTGGATGGGTAAAAGAAGTAATTTTTACTCCATGCTGTAGAAGGAAAAAGGGAGTAGCAATCTTATTCAGTAAATACCTAGATTACACAATTAATAAAAGTATAATAGATTCAGATGAAAGGTTTATTATTTTATCAGTCACAGTTAAAGAGAAGGAATATACTTTATGTAACCTATATGGACCTAATAGTGAGGATCCAGGATTCTGGAAGAAGATAAGAGATCATTTACTTACATATGCAGATAAGCCATTGATAGTAGGTGGAGACTTTAATCTTACACCAAACACACTTCTAGATAGGCAGAAAGAGATAGGAGCACAACACCCTAAGAGCAGGAGAATAGGGGGGAACATGCGGGCTAAAAGGAAAAGGGAAAGTCTAATACTCAAAAACTTGAGGACTGACCTGAATATACAAGATATATGGAGAATACTTAACCCTGATGGCAGGGAATTTACATGCCTCTCTAGGTCAACACATTCTTTGTCAAGAATAGATTTTTTTCTGATATCAGAAAATCTAATTAATGTAACTCAAGAAGCCAGAATTGAACAGATTACCCTATCGGATCATGCCCCCATAAGTATTAGCGTTAATGCACTTCCAGTAAAACAAGCTGGAATGTTTTTTTTCCCGAAATATCTTCTAAATAATCCAAAATGTGTACATTTTTTAAAAGAGAGATGGAGAGAATATGAGAGATTTAATAAAAACAATATTTTCTGGAACACTGCCAAAGCAGTGCTCCGGGGGGAAATTATCTCTTTTGTAGCTAATCTAAAGAAGAAACTAAATCTCAGGAAACAGCAATTAAATAAAACTTTAACTAATGCATATGCAAAATTCCTGGACAATAGATCTAAGACTAACTGGGAGAATTATATTAGGGCAAAACAGAATAGAGATGATCTCCTTATGGAGAACGAAGTTAAAGAAAGCATGAAAAGGTGCTCTAAATTTTACAGATTTGGTAATAGAGCAGGTAGATTCCTGGCACAAGTAGTTAATAATCAAAAATCTCTCTAAAATAAGAAGGGGGGATAAGGAGATAAACAACCTTAAAGAGATACAAGAAACATTTTATGAATATTTTGCTAAACTATACTCACCATTTCACATAGATGAAGAGAAAAAAAAAACAATTTTGGGAAATAGTAGAAGTTCCAAAAGTGGAGTCGGAGCAATTAAATAAACTTAATGAAAACATTTCAGAAGAAGAGGTATCACGAGTCATTAAAAGCCTAGCCAATAGCAAAGCTGCTGGTCCTGATGGACTACCCTCCGAATTCTATAAAGTATTACTAGAGGAAGTCACACCCACATTAACACTCCTATTTAATAAATGTTGGTCAGGACAACTTATGCCATCTAAAGACTTTAATGAAGCTTCAATAATTATGATACCAAAACCAGGGAAAGACCCTCAATTATTAGAATCATATAGACCAATCTCACTACTGAATATAGATTATAAAATAATAACAAGCATTATAGCAAGAAGATTACAGCTAATATTAGAGGGGATAGTCCATCAGGACCAAACAGGCTTCATGAAAGGGCGCTCAACTAGCTTAAATTTAAGGAAACTGTACCTAACAATAGCGGATGTATGGTATAATAAGAAATACAATGGTGAAATAGGAGAGACAGATTTGGCGGTAATAGCGCTCGACGCACATAAAGCGTTTGACTCGATAGTCTGGGACCATATATTCACAACATTAAGTAAATTTGGATTTTATGGAAATTGTTACAATATGATTGAATTATTATATAAAAAATCACAAGCATCCCTAATTATAAATAAAAATAAAACAGCAGGCTTCCCACTCTTGAGGGGGACGCGGCAGGGCTGCCCCCTATCTCCCTTAATCTTTAATCTTGCTCTGGAGCCATTACTTAAAATCCTTAGAATGAGGATACCAGGAATAAGTATCCAGAATAAAGAAATTAAAATAGCAGCTTACGCTGATGATCTATTAATATTTACCAAACAATCCTCAAAAACTTTTGATTTAATTTGCCAGTTAATAGAGCAGTTTGGTTCTTTCTCTGGTTACCAAATTAACAAAAACAAATCAGAGGTACTATGGTTACACAAAAATAAAGATTCAGATAAGAAAACTTTTAAAGAAATAAAACAGTCCCTGATTTATCTGGGGTTAAAATTTTTGGAAGTCCCAGAAGAGATATATAATCTAAACCTGAAGGAAGCGGTTAGGAAATTTTCAGATACACTTAAGAAATGGGAAACCCTCCCCTTATCTTTATATGGGAAAATCAACTTACTAAAAATGATAGCATTACCTTGGTTACTACTACAAAATATTCCTCTGTTATTGAAAAACTCAGAAAAAAAGAAAATTAATTCATCTATCAAAACATTTTTGAGGGGCAAAAAGAAAGTGAAACTAAGTCATAGGAAATTATCACTACCAAAAAATATATGGGAATGGCCCTCTCGGATATAGAGTTATATAATTTAGCGGCAATAGGGAAAATAGCGATTGACTGGATGTTAGATATAGGGCATTTTTCTATACCAGAGATAGAGAATCAATTAGGTAAACCCCTGTATCTGAAAAATATACTCCATCTGGAAATTAAAAAAACTTCCCCTTTATTTTAGGAGAATAAAGGTATTAAAAGACACAATAATAGCATGGCATAAAATCTGTAACAAACTGAACTTGAAATTTTCAGTCTCCAAATATCTTGCAATTAAGGGAAACCAAAATTTTCAATTGGGGTTTTTAACTGATGTTGGCTCAAGATGGGAAGAGCATGGTTTGGCTGAAAGTGACACAAATGGTAAATAGGGAACAAATTACCCCAAAGGTCATAGATTTTGAAATGGCCCAAGCGCAATTCCAATGCAGGAATAATCATTATTACGCATATATACAATTAAGAGATTATTGTTTGAAACTAATAAATGGGAAAGATTGGGATTATCCAGTTTTACTACCAGTCTTTAGTGCATATAAAAATAAGAAATATTCGATTTCACTCTTACATAGTACTCTAAAACAGACAGAATATGAGAACCAGATGATTAAACTTACACTCAAAAGGAAGGATATTTACTTCCCCAATCTGACATCAGATATTATTTTAAAAAGCACAAAGGCAGTAGAAAGAGCTACATTGGCAATGTCCTTGCGTGAATAGCATATTAAAATAATATGGATGACTTATATAACCCCAGAAGTAATGTCTAAATGGGGGAAAGAGCAGTATAAATATAAATGTGAGAAATGTAAAAAGGACAAGGCCAATCTAGTTCACTGCCTATGGGACTGCCCAAAACTACAAAGATTTTGGAGAATGGTATCATTTTGGGCCAATAAAATTTGTAATATTCAGATGGTTCTACAGGCGGAACATGTTATATTTTTAAGCATTAAGAAGGCAGAAGCCTTACACTGTAAAACATTTTTTTCAATGCTCATGATATTAAGCAGGAATTTAGTTTTAAAAGAGTGGAAGAGCGAACGAGCACCATCACTTAAAACATTAAAAAATATAGTACAGAAGCAATTTTTGATTGAGCAAAATGATATCTGGACTAATGTTGAAATAAATGTAAGTAGGTTCTTTGAAATATGGAAATTTTGGATTAAGACACAGGATAGAGACACTCAAAGGGAACTTATCTCAAGGTTTGAAAATACTTTGTACATAATGGAAAGTAGACTTAGAGAGGAGTGGTTATGAATTAGGTAAAAGAAGTTAAAATTTAGAGAGATAATAAATTATATTATTTCCTCTTATATAATTCTCTGGGGTGCTCCTCCTATTTTCTTTTCTTTTACACTGCTTAAGTTACCCTTATTGTAGATAATTTATTTTGTGAAAAAGAGGCTAAAGCGATTGTAAGCAATATTGAAATTGTACTTGTCTAAATGTTGTTGTTTTTTTTTTTTGATGTACAACAAATTATAAGCCTGTATAAGTATGTTAAACTACTAATAAAAATAATAAAAAAAAAAAAAAAAAGAAAAAAAAAGAAAATGCTGCAATATATCAGAATATTTTAGACCCTTCACCTTATAGAACATAATGAGGACATGTCTCAGCTAGAAGTTTATATTAATTATACAGAGAAATATTTATTTAGGGAATAGCATAATTATAGTTTATGAAAGCAAATGTATTTTTTTCCCTTTTATTAATTGGTATGGTATCTGCAAAGTGAATTTGGTAAATCCAGATGTTTGTCAAACAAAGGATTTATCTTACCATAAAGATGTGTTTATTTTTAAAAGATTTTGTAGTTTTAAATGATGTTATGATTGCATTCTTTCCTCATACAGGAGTGTGAGAGAATTTAGGTTGCATAAAATAATTAGTAAACTAGTAGTGTTTATATCAGATGAGATTGTTGTCTATTAGGATCATGGTTGGAGAATTATAAACATTATAGATAGTAGATGTGCTGAATTAAGCAACACTAGGTTCTTTTATTTCTAGTAGTTCAAAGTGACAGTGTAAAGAAATTAATTTATTTTTATTGACTGTTTTCCTTTTTCATTTTTGCTACAGGGTAGGCCTTAGCATAAGTTTTAGCATAGCCATTCGGCCTCTTGATGAAGTCTAGCAGTTTTCACTTGCTTAGTATTCATGAAGTATCGTTTAAATTATATAGAGAAGCTGTGAGTTATTCTCTGTAAAAGTATCAATGTATTTAGTTTGTATTATATATCAACAATGTTTTTCTTGGTTTTGACATAGGATGAGGTAAGCTAAAGGAATGGTGATGCTTAAAAAGAGATGAAAGAAGTTTTATTTGGACATAATTGTGATTGTATTGGGGTGTGTACTCCTCTTGTACTGTTTCTGTTTTCTTCTTAGACTCCCTGTGACTCGAGTGTCTGCTTGCTATTGGGATCCACTGGCTGCCTTGTCTACCCCATGAACAAACCATCAGATTTCCAGCATCTCCCTGCGGAAGAGCACTGGATAAGCACCCCTACTGCAAATGAACTGTATTAAAGCAAAGTGTCTGAGGAAGGTGGAGTGCTCTAAGAGGACAAAGACTGTTCTTAAAGTGATCAGAGGCCACCTAGAGACTAGTTGTGCTGTTACCATGTCATGCTTTACTGTGGAGAAAGAACTGTTGGACATATTGGGGGGTGCTAGCAATGCAGGTGGAGAAATAAAAGATGCAGCTTTGTTTGGGGGTAGATGGGGGGCTGGTTGGGTCTTTGTGCAGATAGACCGGTAGTTTTGGGGATGCTGGAAGGTAGACAGAAGGTATTGGAGAGGCAGCACCTATGTGCAGTCCCAAATTGTGCCCTATTGGCCTATAAAATTATACAACGACATGTGAATATTTTTCTCTCTAGTATTCTCACATAGAGTTCTGTTACTGTAGTATTAGGCTCATACTGTTGTCAAAGGTCTTCCTCATTTTCTGCGCCTCTCTATTTTTATGTTATTCTGTTAGAATAAAAGGATGGTATGTTAAGGGGTAATGAACCTGACTAGCGCCATCTTGTTCTTTGCATACATCCTGTAATGATTAAACTTTATTATAATGGGTTATTATGTAGTGAGAAATATAGGCTTGTTATTTTACTCTGCTAAGCCAGCTAACATTGTAGATGTCCCTGGCACTATGCCCAGGAGGATATTATCTCAATAAGATGGTCAACCGACCTTGTTGTTCTTGCAGATGCATTTCTTGTTATGACTATATAGATTGTTTAGAGCTAGTAACTTTCCAGAATAACACTGTGTATAACTGTGTAAAATGACGCGACCATAACGTGCCATCAAGTTAACCCTGTACACTGTAATTGGTGCCTATAAGACATGTTGTGTGTCTTTCAATAAAGAAGAATGGTTTTTGGATCATTGCTGCGTGGTCTGAGTCTGTTCTAAGGATATCCTTATCAGATAATCTACATCTGCTTCAGGTGGTACAGTGGGCCCGCGGCTTCGGCCTGACCTGACACTCCCCCCCTGAAACCAACACCTTACACCCTGTATTGTAGCAAGTGTTCACGTCACTATATATAAGGATATTGAGCAGCTTGGTAAGTTGATGTTGGACAAAGTCCAGTAAATCTTTGTTTAGGACTGATTCGGGTAGCCCCACAATCCTGAGGTTATTACGACGTGATCGATTTTCTTTCAGGGATTTTATTTGTCTCTCCATCACTGAGACATTAGCTTGTGTTTCATTTTTCCTATCTTCAATATCAGAAATCTGTTGTTCTGCTTGTCCCATGCGAGTGGAAAATTGTTTGACTTCAGAGGCGAGTGAATCCATCCCTGATTGGAGTTGTTCCATTTTAGGTAGGAATAAGTCTGTTAGTTGCTGGACTATAGGATGAGTAGTGTCTGGGGATGTATCCTCTGTTATTAGAGGGGAGTGAAGGGCAATGTGCACTTCTGCAGTATGTTTTGATCTCTTTTCTGCCTGTTTTGACTTTGCTGCCATGGCATTTCTACAGCTCTTTGGGGAGCTTGTAAAGTAACAGTCCACTTTCATAAATCTCAATGGTATTTTGAGACAATTATGCTTGGCTATATGCAAGTTTGCACTGTAAACATAATCAGGGTTTCTTGTTTTCAGCCCACCCTTCTGTTCTGTAGGTTCCCTTTCTTTTTTAAGGTGTAAATAAATTAAGATTGATCACAGTTGTCGAGAGGTCTGCACCAGCATTTTCTTTATAGGAGTTTGTTATGTCGTGGTTGCCACGACTAAACTCCCCATGCATTTATATATCTTCAGTGATATTATGCTTATTAAAGCTGGCTGTGTTAAAGGGATATCAGTTGGTGTAGTATGGTGTTTTTCAGTTTTCCAGATGTTTATATGTATATTCGTGCCCCTAGTGTAATTATGTCATTCATCTACTCACTTGATGCCTGTATTAAGTTGCTGCCTCCAGGATCGTTGTTTTTTGTTTCTGTGTCACTGCTGATTTATCAGACAATCTAGCTTACTATGATATGGATCCTCTGATTGTGAAGTTCCGTGTTTTGTGGTGATTTGCTAGTGTCTGCAATCCGGTCTTGTCGCTCACACATTTGTCTGGGTTATGTCCTGTATCAGGATCACTGTGCTGTATTTCTAGTGTGCTCACCAGTTAAGATGGCGGGCGCTTCTTCGCGCCTCTACGCTTCAGTGTGGGTGAAGACTTTGCGGCAATGAGGGATCCGTCCCTCAGTCAGCTTACTGCCGCTGTTTTGGCAGCTCCAGATCAATATTGTATTATCACGGAGGGTAGCTATGAGGCTTGTGTGGCTGGTAGAGGCCCAGTTTTTTACGGAGCTTCTCTCCCATGTGACCAGTCACTACACCTGCCACCGGAAGTCCTTGATTGGTTCATTCTAATATCCCTGTATTGTTGCTGCTGTGCTGAGCTGAGTAAAGAAAGTTTAGAAAAATATGAAGCCTCACAACTTGTAATAAATTCAGCCCTAATAGCTTTAGATAGCAAAAGGGTTACAGTCTCCCAGGATCCTTTATTTATCTGCTCTTAGAACATTTTTCTTCCTTATTTGTTACAAACATTTAATATTGTATTTTTACATAGTTAAAGTGATGGTAAACTCTCCTCTTTTTAAAATCAGATCTGGAATGTTAGTGATATTTCAAATGAAGTTTAATTCATCAGTTGTAATGAAGATGCGCTATAACTTACTTTTTAATATAGATATGAAAATAACCCGCGCTACGCTGCCTACTTCAAAAGTAATTTTTTCTGTAAGCTAAAGGTTTCAATTGTTCTACAATCAGTGATCTCCCCATATGGCACTTTTGTTGTAGCTAGAGCGCTGATTGGAGAACAATTTAAACCGTAAGCACACAGAAAATTTTACTTTTGAAGTGGGCGGCGGATCGCTGGGTATATGAATTTTAAATGTATATTAAAAAGTTAAAGAGCATCTTCATTACAACTGATAAATGAAAGGCTCTAAAATATCTATAATTTTTAAGTATCTGATTGAGGTGAATTGCAGAAAGCTGTTGAATGTTTTAGGCTAGACTGTGTGGATGAAGATGATTTGTATGAAGAATTTTGATGTACCAAACTGTAGTAAATTATAATGTAAAGTGTTTTTTTTTTTTAGTAACTATTGCATAATTTGTCTATTCCTTTGTCTCCCTTATTTTATTGAAAAAAAGTTAGCAAAACTGTCAGGCTGCATTTCTGACTTGTTCACTAGATATGCAGTACAATGTACATATATCCTATATGTTAGTGAGGTCAATCCTTAGGGGCGGATTTATTAATGTGCGGGCGGACATCGATAAATACGCTGTCAGCATTGATCATTGCACAAGCATTTCTATTGAAATGCTTGTGCAATGCTGCGACCTGCAGATTTGCGGCCGCTAGCAGGGGGTGTCAATCATCCTGATCGTGTCTGATCGTGATGATTGTTGTCGCCGCCTCAAAGGTGGCGGACGAGTTAAGGTGCAGCGGGACACTGAACCCAATTTTTTTCTTTAGTTATTCAGATAGAGCATGAAATGTTAAGCAACTTTCTAATTTACTCCTATTATCAAATTTTCTTCATTTTCTTGGTATCTTTATTTAAAATGCAAGAATGTAAGTTTAGATGCCGGCCCATTTTTGGTGAACAACTTGGGTTGTTCTTGCTGATTGGTGGATAAATGCATCCACCAATAAAAAAGTGCAGTCCAGAGTACTGAACAAAAAAAAAAAACCTTAGATGCCATCTTTTTCAAATAAAGATACCAAAAGAATGAAGAAAAATTAATAATAGGAGTAAATTAGAAAGTTGCTTAAAATTGCTTGCTCTATCTGAATCACGAAAGAAAAAAATGTGGGTTCAGTATTTTAACTCTAGTTTACAGCGATCTGGAAACTACAAGGGTAGATTGCAGCATCCGCTGCTTGTTAAATCTACCCCTTAGCATCACCAGTCCAACGTGTAATGACCGTAAATTCAACTAAAAAGAGATTTTAAGAGATATTCTGGCATCACCTGACATGTAAATTATATAATATATATCAATAAGATATCCTTATAAATTGGCCGCTTTGATACACTTTTTGTCCAAAACAGTAAACAGAAATACAGATGAAATGGGAACAAAATAGAACACCAACATCCTAGTAGACAGCTACCCAAAAAAGTAAAGTTCATTCAGACTGAGCTATAACATTGTAGTGGGCGTGACAAAGCGTGCGCCCGTCTCTACTGATTGGCTCCTTCAGTTTCATCATGTACAGCTCATCCTCTCACTTCTAGTTCCCGGAGTCGTGAACGAACGCTGTTCATTTTGGGGGAGGGACGGGAGCGCCCGGGGAGATCCGGGTCATGTGCACGAGTATGACGTGTTTGATGAAAGCTAAACAGAGAAGGAGCTGCAGAGGTTAGGAGAGATTAGACCCACCGTTGGTTCGGTACTTTGTGCATACACATTGTGTTGGTAGGTGATACAGATTACAGGTTGTCTGTTTAATTGGTGTTGGTCTCTTCCGATTCTCAAATCCGTTTTCAGTTGTTGGTGTAGTATTATTGTTTTGACATATGTATTTTGTTAAATGCTGTTTATCTCATTCAGTAATAGCAGAGTGTGTAGTAAAGATAGGTAGGTCAGTGATCAGTAAGTTATTCCTATTATTATTAGTATTGGGTATTTGTAGCAGAGTGTGTAGTAAAGAAAGGTCAGTGATCAGTAAGTTATTCCTATACGGCAGAGCTTTCCAAACTTTTTATGTTGGTGACACACTTTTTTAATCCTACATCATTTCGTGACACAGTAATTCAGTTGTACCATCAAACAGGAGGTTAAACTAACTTGTTTTAAGAGCTACGGACACATACATAAATTATATAATAACAAAATTAATTTACTAGTAACAGTATGTGCGAGAATTAAAAAATTTTTTTAATAACACCAATAGCTACTTACTATTTTAATGAGGTATATGAAGTTGATGGGATGAACACAGTTTCCTAATATTTGGTGAAATATTAGATAAAGACACTCGCATTTCATCATAAAGCAGCTGTCCCACTCACTGGCTACACATGCAGTCACAAGCCATTTGAGGAGACTACACATGCAGTCAGGAGCCAATGTGCCATCAAAGCCACCAATGGGAATAGTTTCAGTTCCCGCTGAGCTGCTCCAATAGGTTAAGATGATCTGTGACCCACTAGGTATCAATCATGTGTCAACCATATATGCGTAGCAGGCAGGCGAAAAGTCAGAAACCAAAAATAAATAAATTAAAAAAAATGTGTGCTGAAGCAGGGACACACCTACACACTGCTGCCGACACACTAATGTGTCCCGACACACAGTTTGGAAAGCACTGCTATACGGTATTACATGTGTTTTTATTTTTAAAGGGTGTGCAACTAAGGCACTGATTTATTGTGAGCTAAAGCACTTACCTAAATGTACAGATATTAGTTGTCACAACAAGTGTATTATTTGTGTACTGCACTAGGATTCTGCAATTTTAACCTGTACTAGAGCTAAAACAAGTTTTTACACCGATTGTTTCCTGGTAGTATGAATGTCAGTCGTTGGGAGAACACTTTTCTATGCAATATGTAAAAATTTTTTGCCATCCAGTGGGTAAGTTTATAGGTTCCCTATTAAGTGAGACCTTCATTTCTGTTACAATAAGCAGTATGTAAATAAAAAAAACATACTATGCATAAGATAGGAATGTTACCAGTGAGGCATGATTGGCAGTTGGCACATTCTGTGTTTTGAAGCCTCCTGTTTTGTTTGACTGGGTACAAGATGATGACTGAAGCTCTCTACTGCCCACTGGGCACAGATGTTGGCAGTTTGGCACCTGTGATGCACAGTTATCACAAATTCCCACCAAGTATGCAAATAAGGAAGAAACAGGAGATGAGGAATGTCATCTGGAGTTGTTTTCTTTCTGGTAACTTACCATTTCTAAAAGGTTTGTGTTTTTAGAAAGAAAAAGACATAGTTTAACATGATATGATGTTTGCAGCTGTTTCTTTTCTCTGGTGGGATGAACAGCTGTTTTTCCCTAGCAGTGCATGGTGTTTGCTTATTTTGGTGACGTGTCTTCCTCATTCTTGTGTAATGTTGTATGACATGGGCAAATGTGTATGGAAGCAGAATCTAGAATTGTAGTTAAAGGGACAGTCAACACCAGATTTTTTGTTGTTTTAAAAGAAAGATAATCCCTTTTATTACCCATTACCCAGTTTTGCATAACCAACACAGCTATAATAATACACTTTTTACCTCTGTGATTATCTTGTATCTAAGCATCTTCTGAAAGCCCTCTGATCACATGACATTTTATTTATTATCTTTTGACTTTCATTGTAACCAATTAGTGCAGTGTCTGCCACAATCCACGGGCATGCTCACAATGTTATCTATAGGGTTTACTTGAACTTGTATATGTCAGTCACTATGTTCCCAGGTAAAACGCCAGAACAATTTGAAGATGTATTTGAGTCCTAGAAAAGGTCTGATAATTCTATTTTAATATTAATACGTATTTTCTAAATTCTTATATTAAATGTTCATGGGGATCTGTTTGCTGGGGTAAAATGTTGAACACTCATACCATAATATGTTTACTTTAACTGCCAGTACAAATGTCATATTTATCTTGGGAGGGGAATGTACATTTTCTGTACTTGGTGATGTATTTTATTCACTAAAATGTAGTGATTTATTTATTTTTGTTTAAAAAAAAAAAATGTGTGTGTATATATACGTATGTAAATAGACATGTATACACACACACATAAAAAAATAATATATATATATATATATATATATATATATACATACAGTGGATATAAAAAGTTTTCATCAGGTTTCTCTGATGTAAAAAAATGAGACAAAGATAACTAATTTCAGAACTTTTTCCACCTTTAATGTGATCTATAAACTGTACAACTCAATTGAAAAACAAACTGAAATCTTTTAGGTAGAGGGAAGAAAAAATATAAAAATAAAATAATATGGTTGCATAAGTGTTCACACAATTAAACTAATACTTTGTTAAAGCACCTTTTGATTTTATTACAGCACTCAGTCTTTTTGGGTATGAGTCTATCAGCATGGCACATCTTGACTTGGCAAGATGTGCCCACTCTTCTACATATACATATATAAAAACAGCATTTAACTTTTGATTTTATTACAGCACTCACAGGGCCGGATTTACATCTCAGGTGCCTGTAGGCACAAAAACCTGAAGCGCCCCCCCCCCACCCCCCCACCCCCCCTAGAAAAAAGTGGAAAAAATGAGGACTTTTTTTTATTATTATTTAGGACAACTAAAAATAAATATTAGATGTAAAATTACATTTTCCCTTTTATGGAGATACACAAATACACACACCAATTGCAATATTTGTTGTAATGGAAGCTACACCAAAAATCAATATTCACTTGACTCAAATGGCCATACAATTTCTATTATGTATAACAAAAACAAATCATGTTAAACTTTTAATGCAAAATATTCTAAAGAAAACCCTATTTAAAGGGACATCAAATGTGACAGTTTGCTGGGCATTTTATTATTGCACTAGTGCTTGCAGAGAAGTGTGTTAGCCTCTTGCAAAAGAGTTAAACACATAGTCAATGTCAGTTCTGAGACAGCAATACACATCTGTGCAGACCCAGAAGGGCTCATAGGACATGTTTATTGACAAGCCATTAGTGTATTGCTTTTCTGGAGATGACTTTGACTATGTGCTTAACATTTTGTTGGAGTCAAACACAGTTTTGTGTAAACAATAGCAATATTAAAACTAGCAGCATGCAAGCTCATCACCATCAACAACCTGTGCAGCCAGTGGAAGAAAATATAAAATGTAGGGAAAAAAATCTTGTAAACTCTGATATTTTTGGTACAAACACACACAGATGTTACATTTATTTTGTTCTGAAATATAAATATCATATGATGTTGCTCTCAAAGGAAAACATGGAATGTTGTAGATTATATGTAATCCAGGGGTCAACAAATGTGTTTAAAATTAGAATTTAGAAATTCAATGGGAGGGGTTTAGTTTTAATCTTTGCCCCTCTCTCCTTCATGGCTCCCTCAACTGCTGTAACATATTCCCAATGAAACACTCGACTTTGTAGGCACCTGGCAGCACAATTCTTACTAAAATAAATGCCCTCATAAAAAAAAAAAAAAAAAAAAAAAAAAAAAATTTTTTTTTTTTTTTTTTTTTTTTTATTATTGACAGGCAGGCGCCCCTCACTGCAAGGCGCCTGTAGGCACATGCCTACTGTGCCTAATGGGAAATCCGGCCCTGAGCACTCAGTCTTTTTGGGTATGAGTCTTGGCAAGATTTGCCCACTCTTCTTTGCAAAAACACTCCAAATCTGTCAGATTGAGAGGGCATCTCCTGTGCACAGCCCTCTTCAGATCACCCCACAGATTTTCAATCGGATTCAGGTCTGGGCTCTGACTGGGCCATTCCAAAACTGTAATCTTCTTCTGGTGAAGCCATTCCTTTGTTGATTTGGATGTATGCTTTGGGTCGTTGTCATGCTGAAAGATGAAGTTCCTCTTCATGTTCAGCTTTCTAGCAGAAACCAATATTGTCTGGTATTTGGAACTGTTCATAATTCCCTCTAGCTTAACTAAGGCCCCAGTTCCAGCTGAAGAAAAACAGCCCCAAAGCATAATGCTGACACCACCATGCTTCACTGTGGGTATGGTGTTCTTTTGGTGATGGGCAGTGTTGTTTTTGCACCAAACATATCTTTTGGAATTATGGCCAAAAAGTTCAACTTTGGTTTCATCAGACCAGAAAACCTTTTAATATGCTTTTGGGAGACTTCAGATGTGTTTTTGCAAAATGTATAGAAAAAGATATGTTAGTAAGTACTGTGCTGGCCAAAAATGTATAGATATCAAACCCTTCTAAAAACTCACCTTCCTCCAAAGTATGTTATATAATTAGAGAACAAATTTAATTTAGTATTTAGAGGGCGCTAGAAGAAGCTAAAGATATCTCAATATGTGACCTTAAATAGGTGTTAAAGAGGATTAGCCTTAATTAGACTGGGATTTGAATAAGTGTGCAAAAAATGAATGATCAAAAAATTGTATACAATGATAATGTGCAATTACATGTGTAATAAAAAATCAAGCTGAAATATACTGCGAGTATGCGTTTGATCCTCAAAAAAAGAGCTTTAAATGTGTCCTCCAAAAAGACATGTAATATCAAAATCTAATACATTTATTCGATAACAAAGAAATCCAAATAAAAATGGATACAATAATAAAAGGATACAAAATACAATATACAATTGCGGCCGCAGTTAAAATTCAAATGAATAAAAATATTGACTTAAACTAATTACACATAATATAAAATAAAATCACAGAGAGCCTAGGGGCAAATACTTTAGAGGAAGGTCTAAAGTCCGGTATACAAATCCTATCTTTTGAGGAAAGTAAAATGTCCCAGAGGTAATGTGGTCAAACTTGGAGCTCTTTATTCCGATATGGGCCCTCAAAACACCGCCACCGGGTTCTGTTGACGGGAAAAAGGAACTCCTTAATGCAGTGTCTACAGTAATATTGTTTAAGAGTATATCCGTACTCCCATTTAGATTTGTGTTATCCGGCGTAGACCCTCAGGTGCAGACACAGAATCAGATATGCTTTCTTGTCTGTGTATTAGCTGAGGGAGATATGAATCTATGAGCTCTGATACACACCTGTCATAATTTAAAGTGCCTCTGATTAACCCTGAATAAAGTTCAGCTGTTCTAGTAGGTCTTTCCTGACATTTTCTTAGTCGCATCCTACACAAAAGCCATGGTCCGCATAGAGCTTCCAAAGCATCAGAGGGATCTCATTGTTAAACTGTATCAGGAGAAGGGTACAAAAGAATTCCCAAGGCATTAGATATACCATGGAACACAGTGAAGAGAGTCATCATCAAGTGGAGAACATATGGCAGAACAGTGACATTACCAAGAACTGGATGTCCCTCCAAAATTGATGAAAAGATAAGAAGAAAACTGGTCTGGGAGGCTGCCAAGAGGCCTACAGCAACATTAAAAGAGCCGCAGAAATATCTGGCAAGTACTGGCTGTGTAGTACATGTGACAACAATCTCCCGTATTCTTCATATGTTTAGGCTTTGGGGTAGACGGCAAGACGGAAGCCTTTTCTTATGAAGAAAAACATCCAAGCCCAGCTAAATTGAGCAAAAACACATCTGAAGTCTCCCAAAAGCATGTGAGAAAAGGTGTTATGGTCTGATGAAACCAAGTTTGAACTTTTTGGCAATAATTCCAAAAGAGATGTTTGGCGCAAAAACAACACTGCACATCACCAAAAGAACACCATACCCACAGTGAATCATGTTTTGGGGCTGTTTTTCTTCAGCTGGAACTGGGGCCTTATTCAAGGTAGAGGGAATTATGAACATTTCCAAATACCAGACAATATTGGCACAAAACCTTCAGGCTTCTGCTAGAAAGCTGAACATGAAGAGGAACTTCATCTTTCAGCATGACAAAGACCCAAAGCATTCACCAGAAGAAGATTAAAGTTTTGGAATGGCCCAGCCAGAGCCCAGACCTGAATCCAATCGAAAATCTGTGGGGTGATCTGAAGAGGGCTGTGCACAGGAGATGCCCTCACAATCTGACAGATTTGGAGTGTTTTTGCAAAGACGAGTGGGCAAATCTTGCCAAGACTCATACCCAAAAAGACTGAGTGCTGTAATAAAATCAAAAGTTAAATGCTGTTTATATATATGTGTGTGTGTGTGTGTGTGTGTATATATGTGTGTGTGTGTTTGTGTATGTGTGTATATATATATATATATATATATATATATATATATATATATATATATATATATATATATATATATATATATATATATATATATATACTTATGTTAAAACATTTCAATGCATGGGTTATCATTAAATACATTTGTTAAATTATGCAATACATTTGTGCCTTGGATAGCAGAAAATGTTCAATACATACATACAGGGCTTAAAGGTAAGGTTAAGTTAAGCTAAGTACTTTGAGCCATCTTAAACTAAATAGAAATTAAGCATAACTCTAATTCATCTTTTTTTTTTAATTTTACTAAATATCGTAAATTTTTATCATTTACTTATCCGTCGTTTGTATTGGTTCCTCCGCCCGACATGTTATGCAACTTGATTGACATGCTACCTCTATGTCAGCATCCAATCATCGTTTTTCCCCCGGGGTGGTCAGCCCGAACATTTCAACATCACTACATTACTATGCGCATGCGTTGAACATGATGAATGCAATTTCCTGAGGATGCTCGTTCATGAGATGCGCTTTTAGCCGACGCAGAGAGAGGGTGGGACTGCTCTCAGTTAGGAAACAGTAAAACACGGAAGTAGCTGCTGGGAGGAGTCGGGTAGGAAACGGCACGGACATTTATAATTATATAAAAATAGAATAGAAACATAGAAAAAAAGTTAGCGACTGCTTTATTATAATAATAATAATAATGAAGAATGTTTGGGTGTAATCGCAAACCATAAAATTTACCTTCACTTTAACAAACCCAGGAACCAGGGAGCCACTGGCTCCAAACTTTTTGGGTTATTCTCCTTAAATCTTTATACTATATACCAGTGGCACTCTCTGCATCAGTAACTCTGCAAATCTATTTCTACAGTGCCCCACTTGTGGAGCATGCAGAAATAGCGCAATCTTGCTATTTTGAGCGAGATCCCGGCAGAGAGAAGCCCAGGGACTTACAGGGCATAACGACTAGCGTAGTACAGGGTAAGGCGCTGGTCGTTAACCCCTTAACGACCAAGGACGTACAGGGTACGTACTACAAAAAAGGTCAGTTAACGACCAAGGACGTCCTTAGGGGTTTCAAGCGGTGGAAGCTCGATATTGAGGCATCACTACAATACCTTTTTCGGCCAGCGATGGTGCCGATCGTTGGTGGAGCATGCAGAAATAGCGCAATCTCGCAGCTACACTACAGAAAAAGTGGGCTTGGGGCAGCTACACTACAGAAAAAAAGCGCCACATTTGATTGCAAAGTGAGTACTGGCAGACAGCTGCCAGTACCCAAAATGGGGGCAAATAGTTAGTGGGGGGAGGGTTAGAGAGCTCTTTGGGGGGGATCAGGGAGGTTGGGGGCTAAGGGGGAATCCTACACAGAAGAATATATTTAAAAAAAAAAAAAAAAACGCCTTTTATTTTAGTACTGGCAGACTTTCTGCCAGTACTTAAGATGGCGGGGACAATTGTGGGGAAGGGAAGAGAGCTGTTTGGGAGGGATCAGGGGGTGGGATGTGTCAGGTGGGAGGCTGATCTCTACAGTAAAGCTAAAATTAACCATTTAAGCTCCCTACAAGCTACCTAATTAACCCCATCACTGCTGGGCATAATACAAGTGTGGTGTGCAGCTGCATTTAGCGGCCTTCTAATTGCCAAAAAGCAATGCCAAAGCAATATATGTCTATTTCTGAACAAAGGGGATCCCAGAGAAGCATTTACAACCATTTGTGCCATAATTGCACAAGCTGTAAATCATTTCAGTGAGAAACCCAAAGTTAGTGAAAAAGTGAACAAGTTTTATTATTTGATTGCATTTGGCGGTGAAATGGTGGCATGAAATATACCAAAATGGGCCTAGATCAATACTTTGGGTTGTCTACTAAAAAAATTTATACATGTCAAGGGATATTCAGGGATTCCTGACAGATATCAGTGTTTCAATGTAACTATCGCTAATTTTGAGAAAAAATGGTTTGGAAATAGCAAAGTGCTACTGGTATTTATTGCCCTATAACTTGCAAAGAACATGTAAACATTGGGTATTTCTAAACTCAGGACAAAATTTATAAACTATTTGGCATGGGTGTTTTTTGGTGGTTGTAGATGTGTAACAGATTTTCGGGGATGAGTAAGAAGAAAATTACAGCTAAACACAAACACAGCAGAAATGTAAAAATAGCCTTGGTCCCAAACGGTCAGAAAATGGAAAAAGTGCTGTGGTCGTTAAGGGGTTAAAAGCGACATTAAACCCAAATATTTTCTTTCATGATTTAGATAGAGAATACAATTTTAAACAACATTCCAGTAAACTTCTATTATGTAATTTGCTTTATACTTTAGATATCCTTTGTTAACGAATTAGCAATGAACATGTGCGAGCCAATCACCTGAGGCATCTATGTGCCGCCACCAATCAGCAGCTACTGAGCCTATCTAAATTTGCTTTTCAGCAAAGTATATCAAGAGAATGAAGCAAATTAGATAATATAAGTAAGCTCGAAAGTTGTTTAAAATTACATGTTCTATCTAAATCATGAAAGAAAAAAATTGGGTTTCATGTCCCTTTTTAACATATTTTTTTTCACGCAAAAATATCTTAAAGGGACAGTCAAGTCCATGATTTAAATAGGGAATGTAATTTTAAACAACTTTCCAATTTACTTTTATCACCAATTTTGCTTTGTTCTTTTGGTATTCTTAGTTGAAAGCTAAACCTAGGAGGTTCATATGCTAATTTTTTAGACCTTGAAGACTGCCTCTAATCTGAATGTATTTTGGCCACTAGAGGGCATTAGGTCATGTTTCATATAGATAACATTGAGCTCATGCACGTGAAGTTACCCTGGAGTGAGCACTGATTGGCTAAAATGCAAGTCTGTCAAAAGAACTAAAATAAGGGGGCAGTTTGCAGAAGCTTAGATACAAGGTAATCACAGAGGTAAAAAGTGTATTTCTATAACAGTGTTGGTTATGCAAAACTGGGGAATGGGTATTAAAGGGATTATCTTTCTTTTTAAACAACAGAAATTCTGGTGTTGGCTGTCCATTTAACATGTTTAAGTGGTGCTATTTTATTTCCACAATAAAGGTTAGCTGTTCCTTTAAATATATATTTTTTAATTTTAAAAGAATTCTGTCAAGTGTACAGCTGTTGATTAATAAAATTATTGGAGTGTAAAAATTTGAAATACACACATAAAAATATATGTATGTATATTCCTGGGGGTGCACACCTTTAAAATATCTAATGTCTATAAACAATGTGACTGCAAAGAAAACATGAAATATAAAATATTGATAATAAATATTTGGATATTGTGGCTTAGAATATAGTGCAAAAAGTGTGCTCTGTCAATTCTTGGTGTGATGATGCACACATATAGTGTATGAAAATATAAGTCTCATAGTCAGTGTTCTTGATAGAAATCCAAAAAAAGCGGGCTATTCACTATGGACTGCTCCATAACCACATGGTGAGCCAATGAGGAGGCATATGTGTGTAGTCGCCAATCACCCTCTACCTCCCATTAGTGAATTGCTGCTTTTTAACCCACCTAAGGTTATCATGAGATCGAAATAAACTGAAAAGTCTAAAATTGCATACTGTGTTAGAACCATGAAACTTTAATTTTGACTTTCACATCCCTTTAAACATGAAATAAAGAATGCATTTTAATGTGTAGCACTGCATTTCAAATTGCATTAGAAGTTTTAAAGTTTACTAATTATTTGACATAGCCACTGCCTTAGTGATAATGTATTTTTGTGTATGCAAACCACCACCAACATGACAGGTGTGTGCACGTGCTGGCATTCGGAGCATGCATATTTGGAACAGGAGGGTGCATGTGCCCTAAAGCTGTATGGTCGGCAGTTTGCATAGATGAGAATGAGAACACTTCAGTGTTTCCGTTTTTAAACGTAACTTCTCAGCGAACAGTAATATTATGTTAATATTATACACCCTAAGACTTGGGGTCACAGTTTGGCACTTAAAGGGCCATGATACCCACATTTTTTCTTTCATGATTTAGAAAGAGAATGTATTTTTAAACATCTTTCTAATTTACTTCTATTATCTAATTTGTTTTATTCTCTTGATATTATTTGCTGAAAAGCATATCTAGATATGCCCAGTAGCTGCTGATTGGTTGCTGCACATAGAAGGCTCATGTGATTGGCTCACCCATGTGCATTGCTTTTTCTTCGAATAAGGATATCTCAGAAATGAAGCAAAATAAATAATAGAAGTAAATTGTAATGTTGTTTAAATTTGTATGTTCTATCTGAATCATGAAAGAAAGATTTTGGGTTTAGTGGCCCTTTAAGTGCATCCCCCCTCACTTTAAAGGGGCGTTGTGCACTAGATGTTTCTTTGCATAAATGTTTTGTAGATGATCCATTTATATAGCCCATTTGGGAGTGGTTTTTGTAAAAATGTATAGTTTTTTTGCCTTTTTAAAAAAAAATAACATTGTGCTGATTTTCAGACTCCTAATCAAGCCCCAAAGTTTTAAATGTATACTGATGTCTACAGACTCCTGGTTGTGTAATGGGTCTTTTCATATGGAGGGGGGAGTGTCTGCCTTTTTCCTGTTTCCCCAGCCCCTTTCAGTGGGTGTCCCAAACTAACATCATCAACGGTGCTAAACTGGAAGCTTCTTAGTATGTTTTTAAAAGGGTTTTATACCAGTATCTGTGCATATTCTTCTTCATAGTAGTGTCTGTTTCATGGAGTTATATGAACATTGGTGTATAATGTCCCTTTAATATTAGTGTGTGTCAGTCATGATTAAATTTACCATCTCTTACACTAGGACAGCATGATAACCCCAAATATATGTATGACATGTTTATTTCCTGACTATGAGGCACTATTCCTCATCTACATCTCCCCATCTGCATTACACGTAGTGCCCTGTGTAAACTGGCTAAAATGTTTGTGAATTCTTTGCAACGGGCTCATTTTTGTGACTTCTGGTATGATCCTTTTTAAATATTTAATTGTTTGTAAAGATTTGCAACACCTGCTAAAATAAGCAAAGCTAGATATCACTTATTTCTCTATATGGGTATCATATGCATATCAGTTTTTTAAAATAAGTCCTAAAGGTAACTTGCTAGTACATGTAATGCATTTATTCAGGGCAGAGAAGAGTCTGCTGTATAGAAAATAAGCCAACATTTATCAAAGTGATATTCACACAACTTGCACCTTCTCTGCCCCAAAAATGGGGCACAACTTAGGTTTAATATTTTATGAAAAAGGGATAGCGCCAAAAAATGGCTTCAAAACTTTTTCATTTAATTAATTTATATATATATATATATATATATATATATATATATATATATATATATATATATATTTATTATTATTATTATTATTATTATTATTATTATTATTATTAATTAAACAAAATTTCCACTCAGTAAGTCACAATATTCTCTGCCTATGTTTTTCGGGGTTACTTTCTGTATTCTAAAATCCATAAACTAGTCTATTTATTTAAAACAACTATTATCTTTCTAATTATAGTACTGTGCTATGTTTCTCATTTTACTATGTATACGAAAGTATTAAGAATTATACAGTATAAAACAAACCTTTAGATTACATATATAAGCTGTATTAGTATGTGTAAATATTGCCTAAATGACATAAAGTTATTGTTGTTTAAACTTGGTCCCCTCCCCAACTGTCATATTTTACAGATGCAAATTTTCAGAAATCGAAAAATATTACAAAATCAAAACCTTTTCCAGTCTCAAGCAGTTTGGATAAAGGGTTTTGTGGCTGTAACATAAAAAAACAAAAGTTTTGTTACAGAAATTAAAATAATTTATGTTGATGCTGTAGTTTTGTGCTGTAGCATCAGTTTTTAGAATAAAAAAATAGTGTTACTCTATGTGCAGTTTGTGTCATAAATCCCTATTGTCAGAAACATTTCTTGAATTATGTTGGTGGTATATGACACAGAAAAATGAGGGAAATCTGTTTTTACATCAGAAGTCTGAGTCTTGAGAAGCAGCTTTAAAGGGACACTGAACCCAAATTGTTTCTTTATTGATTCAGATAGAGCATGCAATTTTAAGCAACTTTCTAATTTTACTCCTATTATAATTTTTTCTTCGTTCTCTTGCTATCTTTATTTGAAAAAGAAGGCATCTAAGCTTTTTTTCTTGGTTCAGAAACTCTGGACAGCACTTTTTTATTGGTGGAAAAATGTGTCTACCAATCCGCAAGGACAAAACAGGTTGTTCACCAAAAATGGGCCAGCATCTAAACTTACATTCTTGCATTTCAAATAAAGATACCAAGAGAATAAAGAACATTTGATAATAGGAGTAAGTTAGAAAGTTGCTTAAAATTTCATTTAAGTTCAGTGTCCCTTTAATTTAAGCAACCATGTCCTACTAGCACATTTTAAACTTAAAGGCACAGTATACACCAATTTCTAAATAACAGCATGTAATACACTGCTATAAAGAAGAATATGCACAGATACTGATCTAAAAATCAGATATGAAACCTTTTAAAAACTTACTTAGAAGCTCCCAGTCTAGCACTGTTGATGAGGTTAGTCTGGGACACCCACTGAAAGGGGCTGGGAAAACAAGAAAAGACACTTCCACCCCCTTCCTGCTTATGAAAAGACAGATCACATAAGCAGGATGTAAATGCATGTATACATCTGACACTGTAGGGTTGGTTAGGAGTCTGAAAACCAGCACAATTTTCTTAAAAAATAAGCAAAACTATGCTTTTTTTTTTTTTACAAAAAACACTACCAGATGGGCTATATAAATGAATCATCTACAAAACATTTATGCAAAGAAAAAGTGTAGAATGTCCCATTAAGGAGCATTATGTATTTGGCAGTTTCTTGGACAGTCTTTGCTATATCATATGCTAATGGAGTTGTTGATGGCATTGGTAGGACCATCAAACGCACTGTGTGCACATGTTATAAAACTGGACTTACTCAAAGCACTGTGCACAAATAGCACAAGATTGTCCCTGCGGATTAAAGTTTTTATTTGTTTCTGCTTTTAAAATTTAACACTGCTGTGAACGATTGGATCAAAGATGAGATGGGTTTGGTTTAGTGACAAAAACCAAGAACATTCATGCTGTGACGCCAGTAGCTGATTTTTTTTTTCAAATGATATCCTGTCAAATTAAGAATTGTTCATCAACTCAGACAAGATATTTCCTTCCTAACTGTGATTTTACACGGTAATGGAAACCGCTCCATTTTTCTTTAAGGTGCTTTTCCCCTTGGTTTCACTTGCTAGAAAAAGTATTCAGTATTTTGTTGGCTAAGTAACTGATATCCAAAAAATTATGAACTGACCTACCTTAGACGAACAGATTAAATGGACACTCAATTCAAAATTAAACTTTCATGATTCAGATAGAGCATGCCATTTTAAACAATGTTCCAATTTACTTCCATTAAAGGGACACTGAACCCAAATTTTTTCTTTCGTAAGTCAGATAGAGTATGCAATTTTAAACAACTTTCTAATTTACTCCTATTATCAAATTTTCTTCATTCTCTTGGTATGTTTATTTGAAAACCAAGAATGTAAGTTTAGATGCCGGACCATTTTTGGTGAACAAACTGGGTTGTCCTTGCTGATTGGACAGCACCAATATACAAGTGCTGTCCATGGTTCTGAACAAACAGTTTGCTGGCTCCTTAGTTTAGATGCCTTCTTATTCAAATAAAGATAGCGAGGGAACAAATAAAAATTGATAATAGGAGTAAATTAGAAAATTGCTTAAAATTGCATGCTCTATCTGAATCATGAAAGAACAAATTTGGGTTCAGTGTCCCTTTTAACAAAATGTGTCTTTTTATATTTACACTTTTTGAGTCACCAGCTCCTACTGAGCATGTGCAAGAATTCAAAGAATATACATATATGTATTTGTGATTGGCTGATGGCTGTCACATGATACAGGGAGAGTGCAAATGGACATAAAGACAAACATCTACTACTCATTTGAAGTTCAGACTAAGTGCTATTGTATTGTCTTTTTATCATTCATTTGTCGATAGTTGTAAAATAATTGCTTTTCCGTCAAAAGACAAATCCTGGATTGAAGCATAGTAAAGTATAGAAACTTAACAGAGCCTACCGTTGATCAGAGGCAGTCCTGTCCGCTGTGTTTCAATATTAAAGGCAAATTAACTCTGAATCGGTTGTTATTCCACTACTTTTGTTCCGTTATTTATATAAAGAGATTTTTTTTGTTTATTTTTAAAATCCATTCAAACAATTTATCTCATGCATGTTTGTATTAAACAGTGTTTTCAGAATTGTAGTTAATATATTTATGTAGATTACCTGATATTAATCATTCTCTTGGTATCCTTTTGTTGAAAAGCATACGTAAGTAGACTGAACAGCAAAGCACTCCTCGGAGCTAGCTTCTGATTGGTGGCTGCACAAATACTCCTTGTTATTGGCTCACCTGATGTTTTGAACTAGCTCCCAGTAGTGCATTGCACTTTAACAAAGGATAACAAGATGATGATAAAGCAAATTTCATGATAAAAGTAAACTGGAATTATTTGCTCTATTTGAGTCATGAAATACAAATATTGAGTTTCATATCCCTTTTTTATATTGCAAGACTGTCTTCAGCAAATAGTACTGCACTCACCTTTGCTCTCTGGCCTAACACACCATCTATACGAACAGCATGTTTACACCATCTGCAACCAAAAAGTGCAACCGTGCATACTTTTGTCTTCCTGTTTTTGTATATCACAACGAATGGCGCAGGAACTTAAAAGAGAGGTTATTAAAATTTAAAGGAGTTGTTTGCATTTGTTCATTGCAAAAATCTGAATAAAATTTGCCAATTACAAGGTAGCCCTCAGTTTACGCCGGGGTTAGGTTCCAGAAGGAATGGTTGTAAATCGAAACCGTTGTAAATTGAAACCCAGTTTATAATGTAAGTCAATGGGAAGTGAGGGAGTTAGGTTCCAGGCCCCTCTCAAAATTGTCATAAGTAACACCTAATACATTATTTTTAAAGCTTTAAAATGAAGACTTTAAATGCTAAACAGCATTATAAACCTAATAAAATAATCACACAACACAGACTTCACTTGCATTTTTCTGCAAACAGTTCTTTCTATGCATTCCAATCTGGACTGATTTATAGACAGGACAATCTTATTCCTTTTAAATCTGCTTGATAGCTCAGGTCTGGTTAAACTGATTAATTTCAGCTTGCTTTGCTTTGCTGCAACACAAGCGGACAGCTCCACCTACTGGCTATTTTAATCAATGCACTGCTTCTCAATGCTTTTCAATAGCAGTCACATGACTGGAAAAAAAGGTTGTTATTCTGAAACGGTGTAAATTGAACCGTTGTAAAACGAGGGCCACCTGTACTTTTAACGATCACCTATCTGTACACAGAGAAAAGGGAGCTGCAATGTAAAATGAATGCATCAAGTTCCGATAATTGCAAGTTTTTATGCACTTGTTTTCCAATTGATGCCCATAGTCGATTATCATTTATACTGTTTTCTTTCTGATGTTGTGTGCAGGTGAACAGAGTTTTAAAAATACTTAGAAGATGAGATAAAGAAAATCCCAGGTAGCAGCTACATTGAAGCTTTTTATATAATATTAGTAAAGCTGTTAAACATGTTTAGAATTGTGTGTATGAATCAAATGTGTATCTAATAATTCAATCTCCTATACTAGATCTTGCATTTAAAATCTATTTTGTAGAGACTGTAATAAACAAGATTTAACTTTAATAAAGGGATAGAAAGGTCGAAAATAAAATGTTCATGGGTGCATTTCAGTTTGAAATAATGAGCATTTCTGCAATATATTTCTATTAGCAAAATTGCTTCTAATAAAAGTTATTGCTGTTTTTCGGCGGCATTCGCACATATCCTGTGAGGGCCCGAGAACCAGTGTTTAACGACTATTCTTGCTTAGAGAGCTGGCTTTTTGTCATGCAAAACACTGCCGACTCTCTCAGGAGGTGTAGTGTCTGAATACTGGTGCAAGGGCCACAGGATATGTGCGTATGCTACAGAAAAACAGTAGTAACTTTTATTAGAAGCATTTTTGCTAATGTAAGAATATTGCAAAAATGTTTCTATTTTAAACTGAAATGCACCCATGCACGTTTCATTTTTGACCGTTCTATCCCTTTAAGTGCTATCTGTTAGTGATTATTTGAGACTGTTTTAAACTGTAGCTGCTAAATAAATAATTGGTTGTTTTTTGAGACATTCTTGTTAACAAAAAAAAAAAAAGTTTTGCTAAATAAGAAATAAACAAGCTAATATAGTCTATACTTTTTGAGGTGAATTGTGGCAGTTTTATTTCTTGTCTTGTATCCTTTTATTGTTGAATGTTGATCACTCAATAGATAAGAGAATCATGAATACTAAAAAAAAGTCAGACTTTATATAGGATTCTAGCTTGTTTAACAAATAAATACATTTTGCGCTCTCTCTCTCTCTCTCTCTCTCTCTCTCTCTCTCTCTCTCTCTCTCTCTCTCTCTCTCTCTCTCTCTCTCTTTTGTGAGTTATCAAACTGCAGACTAAGGCCCCTATTTAAGAAAGTCTGGCGGACCTGATCCGACAGTGCGGATCAGGTCCGCCAGACCTCGCTGAATATGGCGAGCAATACGCTCGCCGTATTCAGCATTGCACCAGCAGCTCACAAGAGCTGCTGGTGCAACGCCGCCCCCTGCAGACTCGCGGCCAATCAGCCACCAGCAGGGGGGTGTCAATCAACCCCATCGTACTCGATCGGGTTGATTTCCGGCGATGTCTGTCCGCCTGCTTAGCGGTCTTTGTGACCCCTGCTTCATAACTGCTGTTTCTGGCGAGCCTGCAGTACCTTTTTAGTTGGTGGCACGGTGCACAACCCTGCTAAAGTTTTACTTAATATTAAGCTAGAATTAGCTAATATTAAAAATGTTAAATTTTTATTGCACAAATTATCATTAAATACATTTGTTATATTATGCAATAATTTGTGTTTTGTATTTCAGGAAATTATTTAATATTAGAAAATATTACATGGCCATCACCCAGCTACTAATGCCATCCGGCTACTTCATAAGGCCACCGGTTGGCAAAGTTTTCTGTGGAGAACAGAGTACTGATTATTCTGAAACACAGATGCCATATTAAAGAGGATCATACGTGTATATTAAATTTAGGAGCTAGATAAGGATGTTTTTATCTAGATATCTATAAAATATTGCTTAAAGTCAGAGGTGACATTCTAGGAAACCTTTGTGCATTAAAGGAACCGAAGTAAGATTTTTTTGCATCCAAATAAGAGCATTTTACAATGTATGTGGCACCAGTCACCTTGTCCTACTCAGAAACAGCACGGGAGGACACCTGGTGCACTCGCTTGATGGGACAATAAAGATTTCTATTAAGCGGATATGAAGACCAATTTTTTTTTTCTTTTGTGAGTCAGACAGACTTCTATTATAAAATTTGCTTCGTTCTTATTATGTTATTTGTTGAATAGATACCTAGGTAGGCATCTAGAGCACTAAATACAGTAGCTGCTCTTGCAAATGGATAACATTCTTGGAAAACTGCTGCCATATAGTGCTCCAAAAATGGTCCGGCTTCTAAACATGTGCATTTCAACAAAAGATACAAAGAGAACAAAGACAAAAATGATAATGGAAGAAAATTAGAAAGTTGTTAAAAATTGCATTCTCTATCTGAATCATTAAATAAAAAAAAAGTCTGTTTTAATATCCATTTAATATAATTTATCATGCACTTTCTTGAATTGCTGGATTAATCCCTTCAGTCTGATGATAGCACTTGTTTAGTTTTATAGCCCAAACATTGCTTCATGCCAGTCTTTTCAAATGGATGGGAGGTACAGTTTCTTATTGGCTGTACCAAAACAAATAAATAAACTAAAAACTTTTGTAGTCTCAAGACTCAAGATAAAGAGCAAAACAATGTTACTGTACCTTTTTAAAGGGACTATATTAAATCAATTGAAAGTAATTTAATATAACTGTAAAGATGACAAGACAATAGCACCTGAACATCTCTAAGTAATAAAGGAAGATATTTTACCTTAAAATGTCTTCATCTCACAATAGTAAGTATTTAATCAACAGTTATCCTTCAGCTTCTGTCCAGCAGCAGATTGGACAAAAAAAAATGCTGAGGTCATGCTTTGCTTTACTGTGATCTCATGAGATCTTACTGAATTCTTGCAAGATTTCATAGTAAACTTCCTTAAACTGAATAGGAAAATAACAGGACCGTGTCTGCACATGCCAGATGCACGCTCTCTTTTAAGTCCTGGGAAGAACTTTCTGATTGGCTGCTGAAAATCCAATTTACAATGAGATGTGGCTACTAAGGAAATATGAGGTAACATATCTTCCTTTTTTACTAAGAGAAGCTCAGGTGATATTTTCTAGTAAGCTTTTTTACACCTATGCTGCATCACTTTCAAGTACTTCAACATTTGGGTATCATGTCCCTTAAATGGGATGTAAAACACCTTGTAATTACATTATTTTTTTTTTTAATTTTCAAAATTAAAGAGGGATATGAAATCCAATTTTTTTTATTTCATGATTCAGATAGAGCAAACAATTTTAAAGAACTTTCCCGTTTACTGCTATCATGAAATTTGCTTTATCTCCTTTTTATTGTTTGTTGAAGGAGCAGCAAGGCACTACTGGGAGCTAGTTGAACACACCAGGTGAGCCAATAACAAGAGGAGTATATGTGCATCCACCAATCAGCAGCTAGCTGAAGTGCACTGCTGCTCCTAAGCCTACCTAGGTTTGCTTTTCAAAAGGATACCAAGAGAATGAAGCAAATTAGATAACAGAAGTATACTGACAAGTTGTTTCAAATTCAAATTCTACGCTCTATCTGAAGCATAAAAGTTTTATTTTATTTGATATAATTTTTATTGATTTTAAGCAGAAATACAGAGTTCTACAAATTTACATGTACAAGATAAAATCTCTTTGACAAAAATCAGTAACTTCTGTCATGTAAACATTGTGATACAAAAACTGTACAACAGTGGCCTAGGCCAGGCACCTCTACATTCTGCCATTTTGGGCGTTTACCTACATGTATTAAGAAATTTAACTCCCCAACCTATAAAACTCATCCCCCCACCCCCCTTCTTCCAGGCTGTTACAGCATGTCTCCCCCCCTCAAGAGGGTTATTATGTTTCTCTAACCTTCCTCATAACTGCCCCTTACTAAACGGGAAATGTCACCTTTACCTACACTAACAGCTTTCTCCAAATCTCTCAAGCCCTACAACTTGTTCTCTTATAGTCCACCCTGTACTCACAGGTTCTGTACCTCATCCTTCCTTAAAGGGACAGTTTACTCAAAAAAATTATCCCCTTTAATTTGTTCCCAATGATCCACTTTACCTGCTGGAGTGTATTAAATTGTTTACAAGTAGCTCCTTTACCCTTATATTGGCATTTGAAATGGTTAATTTAGCATGTGGTATCCCCACCTATTCTGAAAGTTTGTGGCCGCGCGTACCAGCTATAGATAAGCTTTGTAAACACAGCCAGCAGAAGAAATTACACTCCGAGTGTGATAAAGCAGAGATAAGGTAATAAAATGTTGATTTTCCATTGTTCTCTCAAAGTATTGGTGATTGTTTTAAGGACAGATATAAGATAAAGAAGCAGGTATATGTGCACAATGTGATACAGTAATGAGATCTGATTATACCTATAAGCTCAACCTATTTTATTAGGCTGTGGCTTCAAAACACAAAATCAGAGCTTTAATATACAGAAATAAACCTTAAAAAGCTAATTTTCATACATTTTTTACTCTGCAGTTGGTATAAAAAGCAATTGTAAACACATTAAGGGAAAAACTATTTTACAGTATACTGTCCCTTTAACATCCAATAAAACCATATCTTATTAAACTGCTCCAGCTGACCTTGTGACCATGCCGCCACCTCTGACAAGTGGACGGTGTCTACTATTTTATCTGCCACTTCCTGCCATGTGGGTGTCCCTGCCTTCCAATGTCTTGCGACACAAATTCTCAGGCACGTACAAAGAATTCTAATGAAGCAATTAATTGAATTGTTGAAGGGTCTCACCCTGTCGTGTAGCAATGCCTGTGATATTGTGAGTGTAACTCTTTCATTCAGAAGCTGGCCTATCAGCGTTGACAATTTTACCCAAAGTGTCTGGACCCCTGGGCAGTCCCACCACATGTGTCTAAATGTCCCCTTCTCCCGACATCCTCTATAGCAGTTACCGTCAAGTGTTGGCGCATAGTGCGCCGTTCTGGTAGACGTAAGGTACCATCTAAATGACACCTTGATAGTATTCTCTCTCAGGTCAGCGCTGATTAAACCCTTACCTGCATCCCTCAATAAGTCCTCCCATTCACCCTTCTCTCTCACTTCTCCAATATCCCTTTCCCATCTCTCCATTAAGGGTGATTTAGACCGGCCCCTCGCTCCTTGCAATAGCAAATAAATTTGAGAGATCAGTTTTTTTCCCCCTGAATGGAGCACCTAACATTCTCTCCAGATCAGTAGGTGGTGAATACCGCTGTGCTGACATGTAAGTGTGTATGGATGAACTAACCTGTAAGTATAAATACCAATGAAGGGGTTCTGGCTCTATTTTGTCTCTGATCTGATTATATGTGAGTAATTTTGAATTCTGTAGGAAATCAGCCACTCTGTACAAACCTTTGTTTTCCCATTTTCCCACCGACCTCCTCAGGTCTCTAGGTATCAGAAATTTAATGGGTTTCAACAAGGACCCTGGTCTACATAGCTGTAACCCTCTCATGGTTTTTGTCCATAAGCTTAATGCCTCCCTTGTGACCGGTGATTTATATTCTTTAACTTTTAAAAGCCTCTCTTCGTCCCATATGATGTCTGCTGCCCTGTCATTTCCTGCTATTTCTGCCTCTATCTTAGGCCAAATTAGTTCATTGTCACTCTTCCCCATTACAACCGACTGAGCTAGCCTAGAGGCCCTATAATATTCAGCCAGGTTTGGAACCCCCACCCCCCCAATTGTCTATGCTGTTTTAACACCTGTGCCGCTATCCTAGTCTTACCGTCCCCCCTTAAGAATTTTACTAATTCATCCTGTAAGGCCTCTAGGTCTTTATTTGGGACACCAATGGGTAGAGCTCGAAAAAGATACATTAATCTTGGAAGGAGGTTCATCTTGATTGCCATCAATCTGCCGTACCATGAAAAGTTCCCTTTTTTTCCATTTTACCAGGTCCCCTCTAATGGCTCTGTAGATTGGGAGGTAATTTAACTTATATAAATCTGATAAGCTATCACTTAATTTGACCCCTAGATAGGTGATGTGTTTTTTCTCCCCTGCAATATCAAAGTTTAATTCGATTGTCTTTTTCGTGTGTGCTGGTAGACAAATTTGCAGTGCTTCGCACTTGGTTGTGTTAATCTTGTAGCCCGAAATTGAAGAAAACTCTTCCAAGGTTTTGTATAAGTGTGGGGAGTGAATGCAAGGGTCTGGTTAAAGTTAGTAATACGTCGTCCGCAAACAACATTAATTTATATTCTGATTCTGCCACCCGTACTCCCGAGATGTCTGTCTCGTTCCTGATATAAGAGGCCAGTGGCTCTATGCATAGGGCGAATATCAGTGGCGACAGTGAGCATCCCTGCCGAGTCCCATTTAAGATTGTCATTTGTCTGGATGTGTGGCCCGCCGCCCCAACTACCGCTGTTGGGCCAGAATAAATGCCCTTAAGTGCTTGTACAAAGGTCCCCTTGAACCCCATGTCCGCGAGTACTGTAAACATGAAACTCCAGTCTACCCTGTCAAACGCTTTTTCTGCGTCTAGTGACAGGAATAGAGCTGGAGTCCCCACTGCGCTCACATAATCTATCAGGGTGATAGCTCTTCTAACGTTGTCTGGGGCCTCCCTGTCTTTTATGAAACCCACCTGATCTTGGTGGATCAATGTGGGCAAAATCACCTTTAATCTATTTGCCATTTTTTTGGCAAAAAATTTGATATCGTGATTTAACAGGGAAATCGGCCTGTAATTCTGACAAAACTTGTTATTTTTCCCCCCTTTTGGAATCACTATTATCTTTGCCTTAAGTGTCTCCCTAGGTATCTCCCATCCGTCCATTATACCATTACAAAAGTTGACCAAATGGGGTACCAGCTCTTTCTTGAAAAGTTTATAATACTCCCCTGTCAGTCCGTCAGGACCTGCAGCCTTTCCAGATTTTAAATCCATAATTACCTTTTAATACCTCTGAACTATTTATTTTCTTGTTGAGACTCTAAGTCATCCTCCGTGATTTTTGGCAGTTTTGCTTTTTCTAAAAAGTTTCTCGTCTTGGCGGCTATATCACCTAACCCTAATTTGTTGCCATCGTACAATTTCTCATAATACTTTGCAAAGCTATCCGCTATTTTTTGTGGGTGTGTAGTGAGTTCCCCCCCATCTGTATAGAGCTTAGGAATGGAGAAGAATTTATTCCTTTCTCTCAGTTTATATGCCAGAAATCTGTCGGGTTTGTTGGCATAAACAAAATAGTGAGCCCTCAGCCGCAGGGCCGCCCTAACAGAAGCGTCATTTAAAATCTTTGCCAACTCCCTCCTCTTTGTCACTAATAGTGTGTAATTGTGGGTAGATGTATTGCACTGGTGATTCTTCTCTAATTGTTCAACTTCTCTCTGTAGGGTATCAACCAATTTTGCTGTCGCTTTAGTTTTAATTGACTTTTTTTTAAAACAGACCTCTAATATATGGCTTATGCGCCTCCCAAATCACCAGTGGGTTATTAACCGAACCAGTATTCACGTCCCAAAATTCCCTGAGTGCCCTCTGTGCCTTCCTAAAAATCTCTGGGTCCCTTAACAGTACCGGATTATATGTCCATGAGTGCTGTCTAGTGAAGTCAATGAGATTCGTCGGTTCTGCATAGACCAGGGAATGGTCCGACCAGACACAAGCCTGAGTGCCCACCCTCACTAATGAAGGCGATACCATTTGGCTAACATATATGTAGTCCAGAGTGGTGTAAAGTTTATGTGCTGGGGAATAATAAGTGTAGTCATGATCTTGTCTGCCTATCGCCTCCCAAGTGTCCACCAGACTGTGCTCATCAAGTGCGTTTTTAATGGATTTAACTATGCTATTGTGTCTGTGTTGTTTGCTTGTGAGTGTGGTTTTCCCTGTTCCTTCCTTAGAAGTCATTGTAACGTTAAAGTCCCCGGCCAGGATCACTCTAGTCTGTGACCACTGTGTAAGTAGGGAAGATACTTTGGTGAAAAAAGCATTTTGAGTCTTGTTAGGGGCATAAACATTACATAGCGTCACATTTGAACCCTGAATTGTCCCCTGCACTATAACATAACGTCCGTCTTTATCTGTAATTACCCTATCAGTTACTAGGTCAAGAGATCTATGTATCAATATCGTGACCCCTCTTTTTTTCGAGTCAGAGGTTGAGTGGAAATGATGGGGAAAATGGTGCGACCAAAACTTAGGGATGGATGACTTCACAAAATGGGTCTCTTGTAAGAATATGATTTTGGCCTTCACTCTAAGATATTGGGCTAAAGCAGTTCTCCTCTTAGTGTCCGTGTTTAACCCCCTAACATTGTGAGTAAGTATAATTGTGTTGTTTGGTGTCATTTTACAATACCTTCTCCTCCCTGTCCTTTCTCATCCCCTATAATCCCTAGACCCTCAATTTGAACATCATATTTACCTCTAGGAGACCCAGCCTGGAAGAATAAAAACAAAAACAAACAATAACATTTTATAAAAACATTAAATAAGCCAATCTCACTTTACATTGCAACATAGCCAGTTCCGCAACCTTATTAGAAGTGACCTTCTAGTGATATGAGGGTTATAGTCTCTTTCAGTACCACAACTTAGTTCAACAGTAAATAACATTCTCCTTCGGAAACTTAGTCCTCAGTCCAACATAAACAATTAATACAACCTGCAAGAAAAACATAACATTAACAACTGTGAATACTCATCTGTCCGGCGCTTTTGCCCCAGCATGTCCTTCTCATCTTGGTCGTGCAAGTCCCACACGGCCATGCCTAAAAGCAGAGCACCCTAGAGCTTCATACATCTTGAACACTGTAATAATGAAACAGAAAAAAGAAAAAAAGGTTTCTGTCTCTTTATGTCTTCCTTTTCTTTTCAGGGACACGTGTCCACTTCCTTTGAGCTGGTATTCTGTTACCCTCTTCAACCCCTGCAGAGGGTCTTTGCTGTTGAAAGGATGGCGGGTCCAGTTTCATCCTTCTGCAAGTCTCTAGAATCTCTGCTTGGTCCCTAATTGATATCATTTTGTTTTCCCAAGAGATGTGCAAAGCAAATGGGAATCGCCATCTATATGGGACTTGATTTTTCCTCAACAGGGCTGTGAATTGGCGAAGTGCTCCTCTTCTCTGTAGTGTCCTAAGACATAAGTCCTGATAGAACTGGACTACATTGCCCTGATGCTTATATGTCGGGTTTCTGCGTGCCGCCGCCATTATTTCCTCTTTTTCTTGGAATCTGAGCATCCGAATTATAATATCCCTAGGCGGGTCATCACCTTTAGGTTTCGGCCTGAGTGCCCTATGTGCCCTTTCTATTTGGAATTTCTCCTCGTCTCCAACCCCTGTAATACCTTGGAATAGATTGAGTAGATACATATTTAGTTCTTTTGGGGTCACCGATTCAGGGACACCTTTCAGGTGTATATTGCAGCGGCGACTGCGGTTTTCGAGATCTTCGAGTTTGTCGTGTATATCATCCAGTTCTTTCTGCTGAGCTGTCGTTTGAGTTGTAATATCATTCAGGCCTTCCACTAGTGCTTCTCCGCTTTCTTCAAGAGAGTCCACTCTAGAGCCTAATTCACCCACTTCCTGCTTAAGTTCCGTCAGACTATTAGTGACTGTGTTCTGGAGTGTTTCAATTTTCTCAAGAAGTCTCTCAAAATTTGTGGAAATGTCTTGTTTTGACACCAGTTGGTCTAGGTCAGCTCTGGTTAGGGGTTCATGGTGACCCGCTCCCCCGTGGGGGTTCGTGTCATTATCTCCGTCTCTGTCTGACTGAGGAGAATGTTGTTCTGGCGATTTCTCCCCTCTGGTAGCTTTGAGAAAGATGGGTGCCGTAGACTGCTTGGTAACAGGTGTTGCTTTAATGTTCCTTTTGGAGGCCATTATTACAGCTCCCCAGTAACCTGGCAATATCTTTCTTTTGTAGATTTCAGCTATTATACCTACAACAGTCTTATAACCTCTTAGTCTTATAACCTCTTTAGTGCCCCTTGTTATCACACTCAGCGTTGTTCAGAATACAGCAGACAAATGTAGCAGCTCCCCCTGTCTTCTAAAGTTAGTCTTAGTAATTTACATTCCCTCTTCTGGCCCTCTTCAGATATCTAAAAGTTAGAGGGATAGAAGGAGTGTTCACTGTGTGTTTCGTTGTCTTGCCCTTATTACTCTGAGGGGTATAAAGAATCCTGTAGGGTCTGAGCTTGTATCATTTATACAGACTTTGTGTCACATTCCTTGATTTGTGCATCATCCTAGCACTCACTGACGAGAAGTGTTTATTTTGCTCACTTTTCTCCCTGCAGCCCTTTTACATTATTCCACGGTATTCCCCTTGCTGTTTCTTAGCAGCTGCAGCCCTTCCATAATAAGTGCAGGCCTCCCTGTATACCTCCGTCAGCAGCGAGATCACCCATCACATTTGCGGTGTTACCCGCTAATCAGATTAGCCCTTACTGTGTGGCCCCACGTGTAGACACCCACTACCTCTCAGAAAAACATCCTCGCTAACTTGTGGCAATCGCCGCTACTCACTTCTTCACCTTTCGGCTTAGCCCGGCACCGCTTTACAAGCAGATAGTTTTATCAGTTCGCCACGTGGCCTTTTATCATGGCCGCTGTCTCCTTGTATCCGCTTCACTTCTTGAGCTTTTTCCCTACCGGGTGTTATGTGCGGCACTCCGCCGCAAGTCTCACACTGTTTTGACCTTCTGGGCTCACCCCCGATCCTCTTATAGCCGGCTTACATGAGGCTGTCTGCTCATAAACGCCTGTAAGCTTACTTGGCTGCCTGGAGCTTCACCCTTATGCGGCCATTCCGCTCTCACTCCAGGCTCCGCCCCTCATAAAAGTTTTATTTTAATGGGACATGTTTTTTTATAATTCAGATAGAGCATACATTTGTGAACAACTTTCAAATTTACTTCTATAATCAATTTTGCTTAATTCTCTTGGTATCCTTTTATTGAAGGAGCAGCAATGCACTACTGAGGACTAACTGAGCACATTGGTACGCCAGTGACAATAGGTGTGCAGCCACCAATCGGCAGCTAGCTCCCTGCTCCTGAGCCTACATAGGTATGGTAGGTATGATACCAAGAGAACAAAGTAAACTAGATAAAGGAAGTCAATTGGAAAGTTGTTTAAAATGGTATGCTCTATCTGAATGATGAAAGAAAAAGCCCCTTCAATTTTGACTTTATTGTCCCTTTAAAGGAACACTAAAGTCAAAATAAGGTTTCATGATTCAGATAGAGCATTCAATTTAAAAAAATAAATAAATTCCAGTATACTTGCATTATATTTTTTTATATGCACACTTTCTGAGGCGCCAGCTCCAATTGAGCATGTGGAAAAGTGCACAGTATATACACTATATATGCATTTTGTGATTGGCTGACGGCTCTCACATGGTACAAGGGGAGTGAGCATTGTATTCACTTGAAATTTGCTAGAGAATATTATACTTCTCACTTTAAATTCAAAGTAAGTCAATTATTCAATTCTGCTGTATTCAGAGGTCTTTTTAACATACTGTTTTGAAAACAATTTTTTTTAATAGCAAACCTCCCCCACCACTTGCCTTATTTAGAGGTACTAGTCCAGTTTGAATTGTTTTGTAGTTCTCTGATCATCTCTGCTGAGGCCAGTTTAGACATATATGTATGAGTTATTCTTGGGAAATCTGCAGTTTGCATGTCCAATTCTCAGAATTGTGAAAACACACAATTTTTAAAGTTAAATAACAGGAAAAGGGAGCAAAATATTGTTTTGTTGTTTTAACTATGTGTAAGTAAATGCTTTTTATTGCAATCTCAAAGTGTTAAACACATGCTTCTCATTAGGTGTTTTTAAAACACTGAAATACATTTTTTTAATTAAATTAGAATATCGCTATAACCGTGTTTCTGCATGGCAAGGTCACCTGTATACAGAATTCTTGTGGACATGCTCTGCAGAGTCCGGTTTCTGTCTGATGAACATCCTGTTGATTGTTGGCCTAATTGCGAGGCAAACAGATGAAATCTTGCCACAATTTTTTTTTTTGTGTTATGCAACATTGCTTTTGATACAAATGTTAGACTTAAGTGGCTAAATAACTATGAAGAAACTAAAGGAAAAGCAAAATTAAAGTGATGGTAAACTAAAAACCGATGTTTTATGTCATTAGATGTAAATCTAAAAATTTATATTAGTTTCATTGATGGAAACACACAATTTGAAAACTTAATTTAGATCAAACCTCTACTTTACTACTGCACGCTCCGGCAGCCCCGACACTAAGACCTTCCCCCCCCCCCCCCATATTCTGGAGTTTTCTCGTTCTCCAATAAGAATCGTGGCATCTTGGCATGTTTAAATGTGAGAAAAGCATATCTTTTGCGCATGCGTTCTTAGCTTTTGCAGTGTCATGCATAATTAGAGAGCGGGTGGGGCCCCTCTCTAACTCGCGGTGCAAATACAAGGAAGTAGAAAGGGCAGAGCATAAGAATGCCGGTATAGAATAGTAAGTGTTTAAATTTATACAAAGAGATTATGCATTAACATAAAAAGTTAGCGAGTAATACAGAGAACATATTGACAGAATACTTCATCATAAATTGTAAAAATTACCATCACTTTAACATTTAAACTTTCTTGATTCAGAAAGAACACTCAGTTTTAAACAATTTTCCAGTTTACTCCAGTATTCAAAATTGGTTTGTTCTCATGGTATTTTGTTGAAGAGTGCACCTAGGTTGGCTCTGGTGCGCGCTTGGGTCTTTAGCTCCCTATGGCAGCAGTGATCGCTACTATGTTAAACATTGCTACAAAAATGCTATACTGTAAAATACTGAAGACAAGTGCATGCTTCTGAGGTCCTGTGTAACAACCTAGATGTTCTCTTAAAAAAAAAAAAAGGATACCAAGGGAAAGCAAATTTAATAATATAAATAAATTGGGAAGTTGTTTCAGATTTGCTTGCTTTATTTGCATGTTTTATCTGAATTATGATAGTTTAACCCTTTAAGTACGGGTGACAGCACAAATAGTCACTAATGACGACCACATGTTGTCATCTGGGAGGGCAGATGCTTTCAGAGCTCACCATGCCCCCCCTACTGCACTTACCCCCACATACGAGGTGGCCAAGTGATCGGCGTCACCTGGGGATGCTGGTGACTTTACAATGCATGGGCATGGTGATGTCACCAGCCCTAGAGACCCAGAAGTACAGACAGCATCTAGGAGCTTAAGGGAGCTGGATGGAGAGGAAAATATTCAAACCCCTTAATCTCAGCTCCGTTAAATCCTAGAAGCACCCTTGACCCACTGTTTGAAAGTTGAAGTTGATTGGACATCCTTTATTGTAGGAGCAGCAATGCATTACTGGGAGCTAGATGAACACAATTGTTAAGCTTCCAGTTTCTGAGCCTACCTAGGTATGCTTTTCAACAAAGGGTACCAAGAGAACGGAGCAGATTAGATGATAGGAGTAAATTGGAAAGTTGTTAAAAATTGAATGCTCTATCTGAATCATGAAAGGAAAAAATGTGGGTTTCATGTCTCTTTAATTGCCACTTGGGGTATTTTTAATTGAATATGTGTGCTTGCAAGAAATGAAAATTATTTCTTAATATTTGTTCCTCTGCTTCCATAAATTGTGACATAAACCATTTATTTGGGAAATCCTAAGGAAAAACCCAGACTAACAAATTAAAAATCCCCAAAACACAATTTGGCAAAATCAATCTAAAACACACAGTACTTGTTATTACCAGTCTCTCCAGTAACGTGGTTCAATAATTAGACAAAGGCAAAACTTAAAGGGACACTGAACCCAATTTTTTTATTTTGTGATTCAGATAGAGCATGCAATTTTAAGCAACTTTCTAATTTACTCCTATTATCAAATTTTCTTCATTCTCTTGGTATCTTTATTTGAAATGCAAGAATGTAAGTTTAGATGCCGGCCCATTTTTGGTGAACAACCTGGGTTGTTCTTGCTGATTGGTGGATAAATTCATCCAACAATAAAAAGTGCTGTCCAGAGTACTGAACCAAAAAAAAGCTTTGATGCCTTCTTTTTCAAATAAAGATAGCAAGAGAACAAAGAAAAAGTGATAATAGGAGTAAATTAGAAAGTTGCTTAAAGTTTAATAAAGGAAGATTTATTATGAACAAAAAAAAGTCAATGCATTTTTATATATAATTTTATATATAAAAAAGAGTTAAGAAACCATTACACACAACCGTTTAAAGGGATATTTCGGTCAAAATTTAAATGCACATAGATGAATTACATGTTTCAATAGAAACATATTTGCAATATACATGTACTGGCAAAAATGCTTCTATTAAGAGTTATCACTGTTTTAGTGTTAACATTTTTCTCTGCACATGCATATAAAACATAGCTAGCTATTCTCAGTGCGCCAGTGGGGCTTGTATTATGTCAGCAATTAACAAATTGAGTAATTACCAGATGATACAAGCACCTTAGGCTCTCTGAGCAACTGCTGTGTTTAAAATGCTGGTGCACGGTGCATACTTAAATACACTTTTGAAACAGCTATAGCTTTTATTAGAAGCATTTTTGCTAATACATGAATATTACAAAAATACTTCTATTCAAACCTGAAATGAATCCATGTGGATTCTAATTTTGGCTAGAATGTCCCTTTAAAACAAAAATGAGAAAATAACATAACCTATAACTTTACCAGAAGAATAGCCTCTGCTCCAGGGAGATAGAATGAAGAATAGTCTAATACACACGGAAATACATAATCTGAAAAAGCAAATCAATAGCACACACAGAAAAAGTCAACCACTCACACCTAAAAATCATGAGGGCTTTTAAATTGAAACAGCTTTTTTTTACATAACCTTTTTCAGGTAAAATCGGGTTGGATTTGATTTAAATCAAAATGATTTAAATCACTAGTCTGTAAAACCGTTTTAAATCACTTTTAAATCTTGGTTTTCATTTTTAGAATAATACGTTTTCAGATTATTTTTTTCCAGTTATATCAGGCCATTAATGATTTGGTTATATATCATTAGATATGCATAAATAGATCATTGAAATTAATAAAATAATTTGGAGGTGAACTATTTCCAGTTTAATTGGTTAATCATTCATGTTTGATCAACCTTTCACCTGTAAGGAAGGAGAAACATGATTAAATTAATATTAATTGAAATAGTTTTTTATTTAACTAAAACAATAACATCATTTCTTTCCTATGACATGGAGAGTCTACAACGTCATTCCAATTACTAGTGGGATATTCAACTGCTGGCCAGCAGAAGAGGCAAAGAGCACCCCAGCAAAGCTGTTAAGTGTCACTTCCCTTACCCATAAACCCAGTCATTCTCTTTGCCTCTGTCAATGGTCATCTTTTTAACTAGCCCAATCTCATACAGAGATGCTGTTGTCTTTTCTACGTTCCCATGGGTGGAAGGTAAATTTGGAGAAAAGTTATCTTGTTCCATCTACCAAAGTATGTTTCCTAGGGACTGTAATAGATTCCCTGTCCATGAAGATTTTTCTGACGGAGGGCAGAAAAGACAAATATTCTTGCTTCTTGCCTTTCTCTCCAGTCTGCCTTTCGTCCATCTGTGGCCCAATGCATGGAGGTGATTGGTCTGATGCTGGCATTCATGGACATCATTACTTTTGCTCGGTTCCATCTACAACCGCTGCAGCTTTGTATGCTTCGTCAATGGAACGGAGATCAATTAGATTTATCTCAGAGGATAAATCTGGACCCTCTAACAAGAGACTCTCTCATGGTGGGTGTCACAGGAGCATCTGTCTCAAGGCACTTGCTTTCTGAGACCTTCCTGGGAAATTGTGACGACGGACGCCAGCCTATCAGGCTGGGGAGCAGTTTGGGGACCTCTAAAGGCTCAGGACCTGAGGTCTCGGGAGAAGTCCTCTCTGCCTATAAACATCTTGGAGTTGAGAGCTATCTTCAATGCCTTATCAGCTTGGCCTCAACTGTCGTTGGTCCGGTTTATCAGATTTCAATTGGACAACATCACCTCAATGGCTTACATCAACCACTAGGGAGGGACTCGGAGTTCCTTAGCCATGAAGGAGGCGACTCGCATTCTGTAGTGGGTGGAAGCCCATGATTCTCTCCTATCTGCCATCCACATTCCAGGAGTGGACGACTGGGAAGCAGATTTTCTGAGCAGACAGACCTTTCATCCCGGGGAGTGGGCTCTCCATCCGGAAGTGTTCTCTCAGATTACCCTCAAGTGGGGTTCCAGAGTTGGATCTGATGGCGTCCCGTCAAAAGGCCAAGGTTCCAAAGTACGTAATGTCCTTTCCTCCATCTAAAGCTTACTGCTTGGAGATTAAACACCTAGTTCTGTCTAAGCTTGGTTTTTCGGATGCGGTCATTGAAACTATGATTCAGGCCCAAAAACCGGTTACTCGCAAAATTTACCATAAGATATGGCAAAAATATCTTTCTTGGTGTGAATCTAAGGGGTTCTCCTGGAGCCAGGTGAGGATTCCATAGATTTTGTAGTTTCTTCAGAATGGACTGAATAAGGGTTTATCAGTCAGTACTCTTAAAAGGGTCAGATTTCTGCGATATCTATCCTTATACACAAACGTCTGTCAGACTTACCAGATGTTCAAGCCTTTGTGCAGGCTCTGGTTAGAATCAGACCTGTGTTTAAATCTGTTGCTCCCCCATGGAGCCTTAATTTAGTTCTTAAAGTTTTGCAACAGGCTCTGTTTGAGCCTATGCATGTTGTTGATATAAAACTGTTATCCTGGAAAGTTTTGTTTCTTGTTGCCATTTCTTCCTGCTCGCAGAGTGTCTGAGCTTTCCTAATCCTTCTTCTCAAAAGGAACGTCTTTTGCATAACTTGGAAGTTGTGCGGGCTCAAAAATTTTACTTACAAGCTACTAAAGATTTTAGGCAATCTTCTGCCCTTTTTGATCTTTTCTCTGGAAAGTGTAAGGGTCAGAAGGCCACTTCTACTTCTCTGGTTAAGAAGTTTGATTCGTATGGCTTATGAGACTGCTGGAAAACAGCCTCCTGAGAGAATTACGGCTCATTCCACTAGGGCTGTCTTCTCTTCTTGAGCTTTCAAAATTGAACCTTCTGTGAAACAGATTTGCAAGGCAGCAACATGGTCCTCTCTGCATACTTTTTCCAAATTTGATACTTTTGCCTCGGCTGAGGCTTCTTTTGGGAGAAAGGTTCTTCAAGCAGTAGTGCCTTCTGTTTAGGTGTCCCTGCCTTTTTATCCCTCCCTGTTCATTCCATGTCCTCTAGCTTGGGTATTGGTTTCCACTAGTAATTGGAATGACGTTGTGGTCTCTCCATTTCATAGGAAAGAAAACAAAATTTATGCTTACCTGAGTTCTTTCTGGACATGGAGAGTCCACAACCCCGCCCTCCTTTTTTTTGTTTATAAATGAGCAGTTTTTTTGAGTAAACCTCAGGCACCTTTTTAACCCTTGTGTATCTTCTTTTTTCCATTTCCTTCAGCTGAATGACTGGGGGTTATGGGTAAGGCAGTTACACTTAACAGCTTTGCTGGGGTGCTCTTTGCCTCCTCCTGCTGGCCAGGAGTTGAATATTCCACTAGTAATTGGAATTACGTTGTGTACTCTCCATGTCCGGAAATAAAGAAATGTATCGGGTAAGCATACATTTTTATTTTTTTTTAATTTTTTTTTTATGCTTGCCCCTCCCTCCTTACACTTAGGTTCATGTGCAGATCTATTCTTCCACTACAAACAATCTTCTATTCAGCTAGCTTCTTGAAACTTAATATGGGTTGATTATGTGTACAGATATTTGCAGGGGAGCAAAGACATTAAAGGGACAGTAAAGTCAAAATTAAACTTTCATGATTCAGAAAGAATATGCAATTTTTTTTTTACAAATTTCCTATTGACTTCTCTTATCTAATTTTGCTTTTTTCTCTTGGTATCCATTTTTGAGAAGCGTGCATAGGCAGGCTCGGAAGCAACACTCTGTGAGCTAGCTGCTTTTCACTGTCTCACCCGATGTATTCAGCTAGGCCCCAGTAGAGCATTGCTCTCCTTCTAACAAGGATTCCAAAAAAATTAAGCAAATCTGATAATAGTAGAAAATCTGAAAATTGTATGCTCTATCTAAAACCCAAAAGTTATATTTCATGATTATGTCCCTTTAAGGTCTATTTATCAACTCTGTATGTTAATTTTATAACATCTTGTTGTGAAGAAGGGGCTTGTTTCTACAGACACAAATTCACAGTTTTGAGAACTACAAAACCAATAATATGTGATAATATATTCAAGATAGAAAAATTGTTCAAAATAATCAGACAGAAACCTTTTGGGAGAGCATGGATTGTGAATGGATTAAAGGGACATGATACCCAAATGTTGAAAAACTTAAAAATGATGCAGTATAGCTGTAAAAAAACTGACTAGAACCTGAACATCTCTATGTAAAAAAGAAATATATTTTACCTCATTTGATCGAAGTATTCACATCCCATTGTAAAGAACTTTAAGCTGCAAATCAGTATGCCTGTCCCAGGACCTGCAAGGGAACGTGCATCTGCCTCATGCCCACACATGTTATTTCCCTATTCAGTTTAAGCAAGTTTTCGATGAAATCTCATGAGATCACAGTAAAACAGTTAATGACCTCAGCACTGCTGATGCTGATTGGCTGCTGTTTATGTCTTCATTTTTTTACCTGCAGCTGGGCAGTAACTGAAAGATAACTTTTTACAGAGCACTTACTCTGAGGAGCTGAGGAAATTGTGAGGTAAAATATCTTCCTTTTTTACGTAGAGATGTTCAGGTGATATTTTCCGGTCAGCTTTTTACAGTTATGCTGCATCAATTTCAAGTGATTTAGCTTAAAAGTATGATGTCCCTTTAATGGAATTCATTTACCATTTTTTTTTTTTTTTACAGGCATGAATATACAGCATCTTGCTATATAATTAAAAATGAACCTATATTTTAAGATGAATAATCTTTGGATTACAGTGTATCTTAAGTAGAAGCTATCTTTAGATGGATTTTTCTTCAAAAAGCATTTTAAAAACAAAAAACTATTTAAATCACTATGCACTATATATATATATATATGTAGTAGAAAGTCCAGCACCAATTCACTTGTGTTAATGGGTGCAAGCAGTCTCTGTCTCACCTCAAACAGATATTGATAGAAAATGTAGAAATGACTGCAGCACTCCTGATATAATTAAATAATTTTAATAACAAGCAGTGAACATACAGGCAACGTTTCGGGCGTGTGCCCTTGGCTTGAGAAAGGGCACACGCCCGAAACGTCGCCTGTATGTTCACTGCTTGTTATTAAAATTATTTAATTATATCAGGAGTGCTGCAGTCATTTCTACATTTTCTATATATATATATATATATATATATATATATATATATATATATATATATATATATATATATATATAATTGTCTAGAACACAAACCTGGCTTAAGGGTATGTAGTGTATCCAGAAAATATATAAACAATGTAAAAGTTTATTTGATATACGTTAAAAGTAAAACAAACTCACAGACCCACGAAAGACAAGGGTAGAGTACGTCATCTGACGCGTTTTACGCCTTCTGGCGCTTTCTCAAAGATAGTTTGGCAGTGTCTCAGTTCAGGTATAAGTAACCAGACTTACAAAACACCCCCCCAAACACCTGACGTATAAGGTGTCCGTGTAGAGTGGCGTGGGCCAATAGGTAAATATTTAGCCCAGCTGTAATCACTCAAAACGGGCAAATTGCTATTGGTTCAAGGGAAAAACCCTTTCTTTCTCATTTCTTTCCATCACGACGGAATACACGGGAACCACTATACTCAAAACATTGAATACTTAGGACTAACAAAGATATACACATACTTCGTTACAGGTTATACATAGTCAACATTAGTTAAATGCTAAAACAAACACAAAAGTATGGTATAAAAATACTAATAAATTGAGAACTGCAGTAGATATGAAGTATATGTGAAGTATCAATTGCATAATGTGCTGCAACCATTTTTTATATATAGATGCATTGTATTTATATATGTTGCCAGGGCCGCCACTAGAAATTTTGAGGCCCCTGACTTAACCATTGATCAGGGCCCCCCCCCCCTCCTTTGACACGTGCAATTTTTGACCAAGTGACTAAAACGTATATGCACTTTATTCTTAAGTGTCTATTTAAACATGGAAATGTTGTAAAGGTAGTAACATACACTGAAACACACACGCACACTCACACATAAAGATTCACATATAGACACTCTAGTAAACTACTGTTTTGTAAAAAAAAGGAGATTTAGAAAACAAAATATGGAGTTCTGGTTATCTTTTTGTAAAGGAAGATGCCAACTAAATGATGACAACAGCATGCAGTGGCTGAAAGGAAGGGCCCTGAACAATAATTTAAAGGTTAAATGGTAGATTGGTGACTTCCGGAAAGGTCTCATTAGTCTCAAAGTCTGTAGAAAGATGTGGATAATCAGTAGTAAGGTCAAAATGTCCTAAAAAGGAACAGACAATGGACACACACACATACAAACTCAAACCTGCACATACACCCAAGGAAACACCAACAGAGACAGCCTCAGAACACACACAAAGACATACACACATACACACACACACAGAGACACCCACAGAAAACACACAAAGACATACACACACACAGAGAGACAACCACATAAAACACAGAAAGACATGCATACACACACCCTCACTGAGACATCCACAGAAAACACACAAAGACATACACACACCCTCACAGAGACACCCACAGAAAATACACACCCACACAGAGACATCAACAGAAAACACAGGCATACATACACACACACACCCTCACAGAGACATCCACAGAAAACACAGACATACACACCCACCCTCACAGAGGCATCCAGAGAAAATACACAAAGACAAACATACGCCCACCCTCACAGAGACACCCATAGAAAAAGCTCAAAGACATATGCACACATCCTCACAGACATCCACAGAAAATGCACAAAGACATACACACCCACCCTCAAAGAGATACCAACAGAAACAAATACATACACACTCATAGAGACACAAACCAAAGCACAAAGACATAAACACAGACACCCACAGAAACACTCACAGGAGGAAACATTTATGCACCTTGCATCCCCTAAATCAACAGTGTGTGACATGCATGATAAATAAAAATGCAGAAATTAAGAGATCACTTTTTAAAGAATCATATTTGTAAATGTGCAAACAAAAATAATTCTGTGAATTCAAAATTGTACATTAATGATCTGGGTAGATGGCTAGATGAAGAAAAGTACTTTTAAAAGTTTGACATATGTTTGTTTGATATTTTCCCCAACCAAGAGCACCACTTCAAATATAGTGTACAAATGTTCCCATCTGTCAGCTGTACTTGGATTTTGAAAATGCTGTACTCTATATGGTCTTGGTGGAACCATAAGCTGTGGTACTCATACCATTAGATCTGGTTAAATGCAGGATTTAAGCTTGTTGGTATGCATTTCAAAATTAAGTCAGCTGTAGTGTAAACTGAACAGTTTTAAGTTATCCTGTCTCATTTCCAATACTGAGCAATCTTAGTCTGAGAGTATAACATGTTATGCAGATGTAAAAATCTTAGATAAAATGCCTCCTTTTATCTGGAAAGTCCTTGCATAAAGGGGCAGTAAACTGGAATGTAATATATATAATTTGTGTATTGAGGAGGAAACATTTCTGCATGGTTTTAAATATAGAATTTCTACAGCATTGTCAAATAATCATAAATACACTGCTGCTAAAAAAATGTGTTTTTATGGACCCCTGGCCCCACCATACAACTACTACCACACTGGAGTTACAATCTTAAATTGCACAAAGAAATAAAAAACATTTGCTAAGTAATTCCTACCTCCTCTGCAAATGAAAGTGATCAGCCGTCTGACTCAGACACACACTGTACAAACAAAGTGCCAAGTCTGTCTCACGCTGTGCATAGTGGTTTAGTGCACACTCAGAAATCTTCTCAAATGCTAATACTTTACTCCTTGTAATAACATTTCCCATGCTCAATTAGCACTCTGCTGTAGTACCCACTTGCGGCTGCCAAAAATAAAAAAAAAAATAAAAAAAAAAAATATATATATATATATTTTTTTTTTTTTTAGTTCTTGCCTCATGGGGCCCCCCTAGCCCATTGGGCCCCTGACAGGAGTCACCCCTGTCACCCCCTGATGGCGGCCCTGTATGTGGCCAAGATACTATTAAAGATGAGAGTAAAGAACACAGTTTTGTAACATTTTTCACCATTTGTACTACCAAGCTTTAGTAATAGCTTGGGTATAAACTATGTATATATGTAATTATTTGTAAATACATTTTATATGTTTAACAATTGGATGCAAACTTTACAGAACAAAGATGTTGAAGAATTGTGTATCATGGAATTTAATAACATTTGTTGGCGGCTATAGACCCTGATATAAGTCTAAGTTCCACCTCAGATTAATTCCATTTGATTCTTTGGTTTCTAATTTAAAGATCCATTGAACTTCTACATCCAAAAGTTTTCTATATCTGTCTCCCCCTCTCTTATTTACAGGGATATAGTCAATTGCCTGGAAGGTTAATGCATTCTTTTTTTCAGAGTGAAGGTTGAAATGTTTCCCACTGGGGTGTTGGGGGGATCTTTGTCAATAGATGTAAGGTGTTCACATATTCTATCTTTTATATTTCTACTTGTGGAACCTGTGTATTGTTTGCCCGTTTTGAGTGATTACAGCTGGGCTAAATATTTACCTATTGACCCACGCCGCTCTACACGGACACCTTATACGTCAGGTGTTTGGGGGTGTGTTTTGTAAGTCTGGTTACTTATACCTGAACTGAGACACTCACAAACTATTTTTGAGAAAGTGCCAGTCGATGAGAAATGTGTCAGTTGTCGTACTCTACCCTTGTCTTTCATGAGTCTGTGAGTTTGTTTTACTTTTAACGTATATCAAACTTCTACATTGGGGGCCAAGTTTGCGCCCTCATATGCCAACCTATTTATGGGTTGGTGGGAGCTGTTCCACGTCTTTGCGGATGATAACCCTTTCATAGGTAATATCTTTTTTTTATAGGAGGTTCATAGACGATCTCTTGTTCATTTGGCAAGGAGATGAAAACTCTATAAACAATTTTGTGCAAACCCTCAATACAAATGATATGGGCATTGAATTTACACATAACTGTCATGCATCTGAGATCGTCTTTTTGGACCTCCTGTTAAGATTTGATGGCTTAACGGGAAAGGTCAATACTACATTACATCATAAACCAATTGCAGGTAACTGCCTCCTTCATGCACATAGCAACCACCCTCCACATGTGTACAAAGGTCTAGTCAAGGGGCAGCTCCTGAGGGCACGAAGAAATTGTAGCCTAGATCAAGATTTTGAAAGAGAATCTAAAGATCTAGTGTCACGCTTTGTGGAGAGAGGATACAATAGGAATATGGTTGATAAGGTGTCCAAGGAAGTTGCTACTCTGGATAGGGGGCAAATGCTTGGTGGGACTAAGTGGAGACCCGAACGTAAGGGTCTAAAATTTATCACCAAATATTCTAATCAATTTTCTGAAGTTTGCAACATTGTCAAAAAATATATGCCCATTTTATATGGGGATGAAACCTTGAAGCATATTGTTGACAAAGGTTGTGAATTCATATATTCTAAAAACTTGACAATTGGTAACATGCTTTCACCTAGCATACTCCCAGACCAAGGTCCACGGAGTTCATGGTTAAATACTATGGGGACTTACAAATGTGGCAAGTCTCTTTGTAAACCATGTAAATACTTAAAGCAAGGGAATGGCTTTGAATCATATGTAACAAATGAATCATTTACCACTAGGGGATGTGTAAAATGTTCTTCAACATTTGTAATCTATTTGGTTGAATGTACTCAACATAGATTACAGTATGTTGGGTTAACTACCCGGGACATACGCACTAGGATTAAGGAGCATTTGGGATACATCTCAAATGATATCCATTGTTCGGCACTCTCCAGACACTTTATTGAAGTACACGGGAAAAATGTTGATATGTTTAAATGGAACGCAATTGAAGCGATTTGCAAGCCACGAAGAGGGGGCAGCAAACAAAAAATACTTGAAAGACAAGAAATTTATTGGATCCATAAACTAAAAACATTGGTCCCGTGTGGATTTAATTCACAATTTGATGTAATTAATTATTGGGAATGATCCACCTATAATTATAAGCCTGAGTTGAGACCTGGTTTGATACTATATGTTGATATCCTTTATTTAAGACAGTGTAGAGTAAATTTGAACAATAGGATTTCAAATTGATTTAACATATAAACATATGTCTTTACAATTTAGATATCTATGACAGAAGAAAGATTGGATTATGTACTTTGTGCTAGTTTCAGAATTTAGTATCATAGCTACTGTGTGATTCTGGGTTATGTCTTTATGTAACTATGAATAGTATCATGTTTGTATGACATGCTATTTCATTTAGTAGACAACTATAAGTATTCACTTTAGCACTATATATTGTAATTAACTTAAGCACATAGTATGTATAGCAGAGAGGTGTCAGCTAAAATATTGGTAGCACCTCTATGCTTTACCATTCCTCTCGTATTAACCAGGAGCCTCCATTTTTGGTTAATTAATTATTTTGTTTATCATATTTGTGAATTACAAATGAAAGTATGTTTGTTTATGTCATGTTCATTTCCATTAAGATTGCGAATAGGTTCACTAGTGTTGTACCATATATAAAATGATAGTGATAGGCATTGCAACTATTAATTAAATTCAATTACAGTGTTTGTTTTTTAATTGTTTAAGGGGCGGAGTATTACCTTTTAAAAAGCACACCCTCTGAGAAGGGGGATATGTCTATGATTACGGCCAGGCTGGCCGAAACATGTTAGGCTGTGCTTGCTGAATTGTTTTTACCAGAGGCTCTGCTGCACAGGGTCTTTTAACTTTGATATGACCTGTTGAGAATAAAGTTTTGGATTTTTTACCTTTACGAGGACGCCTGGATATTATTTCATCTTTATTATATATATATATATATATATATATATATATATAATCTCTTGTGCATAGTGATTTTTCCTTTATCAACCAAGTTTACCAAAGAACACCTCTACGGTCACATTTACCTATTAGGAGATTGTTTTATTTTGAGTGTATCTACTACAGACTACTACAGCTTGGTGATCCTATCTGCATTTTTGGATCCTTGTGTGTGAAGTTCAGGTAACCAACATCATACCTTCACTTTTCTCTGTGTGTGTGTGTGTGTGTATATGTGTGTGTGTGTGTGTGTGTGTATATATATATATATATATATATATATATGTATATGTATGTATATATATATATATATATATATATATATATATATATATATATATATATATATATATATATATATGTGACGTGCAGTGGCTATGATAGGCCTGAGAAGCACATATATGAACCTAATAGAGGTAACTTAAATTTAAAATTAAATTAGCCGGTTACTCAATGACGATTAGAATAGTATCTAATATCTTGTATTTAAGCCTCTGTAGACAGTCCCCTTATCTCAGGGCTATTTATTATCTATTGACTTGCATTTTAGCCAGTTAGTGCTGTGTCCTGCACAACCCCACAGGAGAGAGCACAATGTTATCTATATGACACACATAAATTAGCAGTCTCTTGTTGTAAAAAAGCTAATAAAAAAGCATGTGATAAGAGGCTGTCTGTAGTGGCTTAAACAGTCAGAAATTTAGAGATTAAACGGTTATAAAGTATATTAATATAACAATGTTAATTGTGCAAAGCTGGGGAATGGGTAATAAAGGTGTTATCTATCTTTTTAAATAATAGCGATTTTGGTGTAGACTGAATTCTGACCAAGGCAGGATGAAATACTTGCAAGCACACAAACAAGGCTTCCAAACAATCTGACCACATGTTAAAACCAGAAACTCCCTAATGCAACTAATGCATAAAAATGCAGGGGATGACTGACAATTTTGGAACCAGGGGGCGAGTACAATTCAGTGGCCCAAGTACTAAAACCCTGCCCACTATGAAATTATATATCTAATAGTTAAATTACAAGGGAAGTAAAGCATCTAAGAAATGATAGAAATAAGGCTATAAAAACAGAATTTCAAATGAAAAAATATATATATATATTTATTTTTTCTAACATCAATGTATAGCCCTAGCATACTGCTGACATCATGTACATTTCCAGAAAACTGCCGACATCCATGTACAGTCCTAACCAGGGACGTGCAGTCATAGGAGGCAGGGGAGGCACTGCTTCCCCTGCCATATGGGGCCAAAGTTTAATTAAATTTGAATTAAGAAAGAATTGTAAAAAAAACAAAAAAAAAATTTTTTTTTCAACTCATGTAATGCTATGGAGAGGCATCATACAGGACTGCATCTCTCCATAGCAAAACATGGTTACATTTCTTCAATAGCAGCAGCGCCACCCACTGGTGGTAACTTAAAACTACCTGAAGCAAAAATAATGACCAATAGGAGGCATCCCTCATGATGCCTCTTAGGGAGAGAGCCAATCAGAGAAATAAAACTCTTCTTGGCATTATTAGTTATGCAGGATGCAGGGCTGGCCCTGTCTGATGTTCACTGACTTCCTGTTACTGTGATCCAGTCTGGGACCCTCCCACTAGCACAGGCTTCACTAGAAACAAGAGGGGAGAATAAGGACTGCAGGGAGAAGTGCACAGTAAGGGTAGGGTTTATAGCTTTCCTCATTCTGTTAAATGATAGTGTTAATATTAATGCTTTTAATGTGATCTGTAAGCTTTCTACTTATTAACAATGTTGACTGTTGTGACTGAGGAGTGCTGGTAATGATAATAGCTTCCCACATTTTGCTGGCAGTTTATTTTAACTTTTTATTGTGAATATTTGTTTTTAATGTGATCTGGCAATTTGCTGCTTTTTAACCAGTTAACAACATTGACTGCAGAGCATGTTTTATTACTACAGCTCTCAGTAAGCATTGTGTTGTCACTAGCTGGTGCCCTTGTGCAAAAAAGGAAAAGCTAGTGCCTTTTTTATGCAGGAACCTCTCCTGGTCTGTATAATAAGGGCTCTATTTATCATTCCAATTCTCCTATATTTTCTCCTAAAAGTTCTCATGAGAAATAATTCTCCTATTTATCATTCAAAAATACTCCTAAAATTGGGCAAGTTCGACTGTAAAATACTCCTACTCTGTTCTAACTCTCCTTGGAGAACATGTTCTCCAAAAAAAGGGTTAAATTAGATCTTTTTAGTCGTATTTCATATAGTTCTCCTCATAATTCTCCTAGTTACAAATTTATCATTTATATTCTCCTGTGGAGGACTGAAAGTTCTCCTGCAAGTTCCTACCTTAAAGTTCTCCATAGCTAAAGTGGAGAACAGCATTAGAAATCTATTCTCTACCAGTTGTAGAAGCAGTTACACACACAAAAAAAGGGCTCTACAAGGTGCAAACATTATCTATAACAAAGCACAATAATAATGGTTATTGGAGTGCAATAATAATTTATGATGGAGTAAAAAAAAATATATATAATGGAGCACCAAAATAATATATAACAGAGCACAAAAATTATATCTATTGGGGCATAAAAATAAGATATAAAAAAGCGCTAAAATTTAAGCACAAAAACAATGAAAATGTAGATCTATTTTCTTATATGAAAGTTTGCTGAAGAGGGGCGTTAACTAAGCTACTAGGAAGGCTGTATAAAGATTTCTATTGGTTTATAAATGATTGACATGGAGAATAGTTGCTTATTTTTAGTGATAAATAAAGAGAAGATACTAATCCGACTGGAGAAATTTATCATTAGTTCTCCCCAGCTCTCCTCAGCTCTCCCATGGAGAAAAAACAACTTTTTTATGATAAATATGGGCGCACATGTGCTCCTCTCCTAAGGAGAGCTGTGGAGAACTGATAGGAGAACAGAAAGGAGAATTCCCCAAATGATTGATAAATGGAGCCCTAAATGCTTTATTACTACAGCTCTCAGTAAGTATTGTGTTGTCACTAGCTGGTGCCCTTGTGCAAAAAAGGAAAAGCTAGTGCCTTTTTTATACAGGAACCTCTCCTGGT